>NC_089206.1:3932810-4060310 GCF_963930695.1 Labrus bergylta
CTTCATGTTGTAAAACATACAATGTGGTCATGTTCTATAATATTATCTCACTCTCAACAAATCTCATGACAAGGGAAAAAAGTCGTCATTGTGTCTGTCTCTACTTTCTGACATTAAAACAGTTACTGAAAAGAAATGCTCTCTACTTTTCAAACTTTCAACACATTTCTCTTCAACATTTTAGAAATATAAAATTCTAGGGTTAAACGCTGTTTTTTTAAAAGCTAATGTTAATTAAAAAACCTCCATTTATTTTCCCATAAGAGGAAATAAGGAAAGCTTGTTCAGGCTGAAGAGGGCAGACATGTTTTCTGCTCCCACTGAACACAAAACAAACTTCCTCAAACCAGAGATGAATGTTGGCAGTGAAACCATCGATGCATATTTAATCGTCGAGTATCTGAAACTCAAACATTGTGAATCTGATATGAAAGAGTTTGTACAGTTTAGAGAACAACTGCACAGAGACACGAGTTGATGCTGCAGCGGCTGAATGAAATAACCAAACCTGGCTTCAGTTTAAACACACACACACACACACACACACACACACACACACACACACACACACACACACACTTTCTCTTGCACACACACACACTTTCTCTTGCACACACACACACACACACACACACACACTTTCTCTCTCTCGCTCGCGTTCATCCACATTACAAAGATTACTCGTTGTCAGATTGTCATTACACACTGAACTAAAATATAGATTTCTTTTAAATTACAAAGGTTTTGTTGATATAACTGTAAACTACAATGTGTTATTCACAATAAAAAAAAAACCAACAACAACACTAGCGTACTGCAACTTCTCTAAGCACAAATCCTGTAAAAAGTTAGGATCGTGTGCGTGAACCAGAGTGAAATATTTCCTATGTTGGCAGGTTTGGCCGGTCAAAGCACACATGCACATAGACACGCAGCTAAGCCATCGGTCTGTTACAGACACATCCTCTGCATGTGGTCCGATTCCTGCTGGTGGCTCAGCAGGTCGGGAATCTGTGGGGGCGGAGATGAGTTACCGTGTGATTATTATTCATTTTTTTCTTCAAACCTGTCTTGTCTTTATCAATACAAAGACACACAAAGAGCTGCTCTGTTCCGGGGGAGTGCATACACACACAAAGTGCACACATATTTCTGTACAAGCGCAGCATTAACAGCACCTTCTAAACTGCTGCCATCGGGACCCTCAAGCTCGACGACGTCAGACCTCTGCTCCCGGTACATTCCTGTATCCTCGTGTTTTTGTTCGCGTTGCTCATTTTTAAGTGCAGTCATAAACTAAAGGTTTCACTTTTTACTTCTGTCCATTTTTATTCTCATGTGTGGTGAACTTGTGCGTTTCTTTCTCCCAAAGTTTTTTTCATTTTCTCCAAAGTTTTCCTGATTTGTTTCTTTCCTCTCAGGCTGCCTCCTTATCATGATGAAATGTAGTTGCTGAAAAGAGCTTTAGTTGTTTCATTAGTAGGTTAGTTACATGGGGGGGGGGGGCTCAAACTCTCTTATGGGTAGCATATTCATGCGAGGTGGTCTGGCAGGATTGTGACAATTAGTATGTCTCTCCCTCAGATACAGAAAAGTGCGATGAATGATTTTCCATAAAAACAATGAAGTGACACTAAGTGTTCAGATAAACTCAGGATGAGGTACAGCGGTTCAGGACCGGGCTACCTGTTTCAGGTAATTCAAATGGGACTTCTCATCACTGATCTTTACAGGTTAGTTTGTTAACTAGTAAAACATGCCGGGCTAACGCTGACTGAATCATCCTAAAGAAACGAGCCGTCTCCCAAATACACCAGAGAAGGAATTATACTATCTGCTAAGCTGGAAGAAAATGTTTAGTGTCCTTGCTCAGTCAGGAAAATGTAGAATCATAAGTGCTGTTGTGGCTAGCATTGGTGCTAACTGGTGGCTTGCTTCAATTACATGCACCTGCAAAATTATATTTTAAAGAGTCATTATTACAGTTTTTGTTTTCTGTGTAATGTAGCACAAGGTTACGTAAAAATGTTCTTTCTCAGCCCAGGAATTAAAAACATCTTCTGATGCTTTGAAAAATATTTGTCGGCAGGTAATTGGACAATGAGGCTGTCAAAAGTTTTCAATACTTCATACCACGTTTTCCAAAAATACAATCGCCATAAGCGAATACAGAGGGCGCTGTTTCAGTCCCAAAAATGTTGCCAATGTATTTGTGCAATGTAGACAGCGTGCAGGAGTCTGTCTGCATTTTCTGTTAATAAAAAAAGAAGAAATGACTTTACAGTGGCTCAGAGGACTATTTTTTGTTGTTGCTGTGGTATCAATATCGTTGGATACTTTATCAGAAGATAAAAGTTTAAAAGTCTGGTATCATGATAACCTTATTGGATAGTTGAATTCATAGAACGAATGTGACAATGAGGCTCCGTGATGGCTCTCCTGGTTGGACAGTGGCTGAGTCTTCACTGCAGTACCTGCTGCATCTCATCCCCCCCCCTCTCTCCTCATGGAGCTTTCTGTCTCTCTTCAGCTTTCTGCATCAACAAAGGCTGAAAAACGTCCACAAAATAATACTCAAGATGAAAAGTCCATGGGAGAATCTTACTTCTCTCCTGCATAAAAACCTGTAACTTTCACTGACTCCACCCTCTTCATCTAGCGTGTGAACAGACAGATTTACTGCACAGACAGTAACATGAGTGTGCCCTTGGAGGTAAAGCAAAGCATGTGAGTAGTAGTATGTGAGAGAACTTACAGTATCTCCTCATACTGTAACCAAAGAACTGCACTGTTGGACTCTGAGTATGTGTTTCTGAGTGTGAAGGGCTGAACCTTAACGGCAGCTCAAGACCCTGAGAGTAAAGTCGTCATTAGTTTACTGGATTTTTTTTGTTTTTAAACTTACAGTCTTTCTGTCTTGTGCGTCGTTCAGTTGTTAATTTAATCGGCGTGTGTGCTCCTGGAGGACTCACCAAAAGGCACGTCAAATACCAAAACCAGAGGTGTCATCGCAGCGACAAAAAAAAAAAAGCTGCTTGACGAGCCGTATGGCGTGACGGCAGCAGGTCTCAGTGTCTATTGATCTGAGTAATTTCTATGGCTTCGGGGTTGTGAACGAGGTTGTTATGTCCCTATAAAGACAGCGTGTGGTTGTACTGAGTAACTGCATCTCTCGCGTGTGTGTTTCTGTTAGGTGTGTGCGTCCTTCGAGTTCATCTTCTCTCCTTTCCTAAACAGTGTCCTCGTCCATCTTGGAGATTTCCGCCAGCGTAACAGCGGCCGGTACATTGTTCTCCTCCCCGTCCTCGTTTGCCTTTGACGGGGAGGGAGGTGCCAACATGGCGGTGAGCTCCTCCTTGGGCTCGTCCCTCTCTCTCCTCTCCTCCTCTTTCCTCTCTCGTTCCAGCAGGCGGTAGTTGATGCCCATTCCCACGAAGAGGACCACACTAGCGACAATGAGGATGATGCCGGAGGTGATGTAGGTGTAGTTGTAGTGGTTGTAGTAGGTATAGAAACTACCTGGAGGGAACAAAAGAGAAAAGAGACGACTCAGATGTATAATTTGAAAATTTAAATAACTGTCTGGATCATCAAACTTGACTTTCAGTTGTATAAAACTACATGGCAATGTTTTGAAGCTTCAATAGGAGAGGACTCTAACAATACTCTCCCATGCTAACCTACTGATTGTCTGTTTTATGAAGCTTTAAATAAGTCATTAAAAATATTAAAGAGGGTATATTATACTCCCTTCTCCACCTTTTCAAACAGTCCCCTGTGGTCTAAATGAAACATCTGTGCTGTGCTTTGGTCAAAATATAACATGAATCAAGCACCAGAGGAGGTTTGTGACCCTGTATAAACCAGCTCTCTCTGAACGCTCCGTTTTGGTGTGTGTGTCTCTTTAAATGGAAAGCAAACCCCCCCCCCCCCCCCGAGTTTTCCCCGTAGACATCACTCCTTCACTAGCGAGACTAAAAATGTTTTGTTCTAGGCTGGAGGTGGAGTCCATGGGTGGAGATACCAGAGGAGGGGAGGGGATTTTTTTTTTTATCAGAATCCCACTGTGACATCACAAGGAGAGCACATTTGACGGAGCATTTTTCTCTGTGTTGTAAGACTTATGCAGACCACAAACAAAGGACTGGATGGGTTTATTTCACATGTTGTGGGTCAGTAGACTCTCAGGTTACCCAGATAAATGTTCAGAAACACTGCAGAAGAGGATTTTTCACAATATGTCCCCTTTAAAGAACTTAAGTTAATCTATCCACTTCTACAAAACAAAACTCATCCTTCTCTTCCCTGTGTGTTCATGCTGGATCTCTTACCTGTTAGCGGTGGTCCCAGCAGCACCGGCCCACACTCCACTATAGTGACCAGACCCACAGCTGAGGAGAACCTCTGAGCGCCCACCAGGTCCATCAGAGTCTCAAACAGCACCGCGCTCAGCCAGCCAAACGCGAACCCAAAGAAGATGGCGTAGATCACAAATCCCGTGTAGTCCACTGACAGCGGCGCCAGAACGTGACACACCCCGTTGTAAAGAACCGCAGCAGCGAAGAAGTACTGCACTCGGGGGCGGACCCACTTTGTGTTGGCTAGCATCCCCATGGAGGGCCGGGCGAACATGTCAACAAACGCCAACACTGACAGCAGGAAGGCCGCTTTGTCTTTGCTGATGCCCATACTTTTGGCGTAATTTGAGAGGAAGACGAGCGGAGCGAAGAGGCCGAAGAACATGATGACGTTTCCGCTCAGGTACAGCAGGAAGCCGCGATGTTTGAACAGCGTCAGGTCGATGAAGGAGTTGATGGTCTGCAGGACCGTCTTCTTCTGCTGAGGCTGGACTGAATCTGCCGCCTTGCCCTCGCCTGCCTCCGAGTCGGACTTGGGCGGTTGGGGTTTGGGTCCGATGGGGCGCATGAGCGAGCCGGCCACGCAGCAGTTCAGCAGCAGACCTCCGAGGATGAGGAAGCTGCCTCTCCATCCAAACTCATCGTACAGCCAGGAGTTCAGAGGAGCCAGCGTGGAGAGAAAGACGGGGCTGCCGGCCATGGCGATGCCGTTGGCGATGGGCCGGCGATGGTAGAAATATTTACCGATCATGGTGAGGGCGGGATTCAAGTTGAATGCTAGTCCCAAACCTGGAGGAGAGACAAGTGAGCATTACATGAAGACAAAACGAGGGCAAATAAAAATGTTTTGTTCTTCAGCGAACAGGTTAAAGAAAACATAAAGAAGTGTGATCTAAGGCCCCGTGACCAACTAGCAATTTAAATCCGGGGAGAAAGCGCTCACTGTGCCTGATCAGACATGAAGCAAAGAGGATGTGGGTACAAGACACGATACGTAGGCTGCAAAACTACAAGGAATATCATACATGTGGAAAACAGCGCCTTCCTGAAAAGATTTTCAACTTGAGCGTTCGGAGCAGCTGCACAAAAAAAGGCAGTGCTCACAGAAAAAAAGACACTGGATTTTCTTTTTCTCCAGGCGGCCGCTTTCTGCTGCGTACGATCTCTACTAGTTGAGAAAATCTGAAGAAAGATGCTGCACATGTTCTCTTTACTGTGCACTTTTGCACATTCACTGCTCAAAATCTTGCAAATTTCTGCATCAACTGTACAGCTCTTTTGTTATGTAAATGTTTTGAGTTTTTTTTTATTTCACTGTATGTTTGACACATTAAGGATGATAAAAGGGTAAAAACAAAACTGACCTCCAATCACTCCTATGCAGAAGTAAAGCTGCTCCACAGTGTTGCAGAAGGAGGCAGCGACCAATCCCGTCCCCGACAGGCAGCCGCCGGCGATGATGATCGGTCGGCTACCAAATTTGTTCACGAGGATGCTGCTGATCGGACCTGGAGAGAGAGAAGGGATGTGCGAGAAACAATGAATGTGTGATGCAATTTCAAACAAACAACCCTTTAAATCAGAGGGTCGGGTGTGTTCTGTGCACAGCCGTGCTATTCGTCTGAGGAGCAGCTAGAGCAGGAACAGTCATCTTATGATACATAAATATAAATATGAATAACTTCTAAGTTGATATACTGTGTACTGAAATGACTTTAGTCATCACCTGTAACCACCACCTGGTGACACGGAAAAGTCTTGTAAACTCACACCTGCTGCTAATAAAATGTAGAGCGAACCTGAGGAAGCCACTTTGTCCTTTCAATTAACAAATATTGAACCGAGTAACCAATAATAATAAATAAACAATGATCACTAAATGGATCAGTCGTTAATCATTGTTCAGGTGAAAATGTCAAACTTTATGATTAAGATTTCACTGACCAATTATTAAATCAATAAATTGAAAATAAAATGAATAATAATCGGTTGCAACCCCCTTTAAAAGAAAACATTACAAAAAGGTTTAACAAGCCGGCAACAGATGAAGAGTGGGATTAGCAGCACCTGTTTAATTTACTCTGTAATTACATCAGAACACCATTTCCACTGTGCACCAACAGGGGGTGCTGTGGTGGCAAAAATACACAAATGACCATGACCGATTGTGTAACAGTGCCCTGTTGCATGGATGTTACATGAGTGAAGAAAGGAGGAAAAGAGCAAAATGAAATGGGAGTTCAGAATGAAAGGGTAAGGAGGGAGGAGTGGGGGAGGGAGTCAGGAAGGGCAAGGTAAGGTAAAGTAAACATCACAGGGAGAGAGAGAGAGAGAGTGATGGATACAAGGAGATATAAGGAGAGGGTAAGGACAGAGGAGACGCAAGGAGATTACAAGAGAGGAGAATAAACGAGGAGTGAATCTATGACGCGTGGTTGAAGTGAAGAAGAAAAGACAAGAAGGAGAAAAGGGGAGGAGAAGGTAAAAAGTGACAAAAGACAGTTAGACAGTTGGAAAGACCAGGTAGGAAAGAAGAAAAGAGGAGGAGGAGAACGATGAAGAGGAGAAGAGGAGACAAGAAGAAGATAGCTGAAATGAGACATGAAGAGAAGACAACAAAAGAGGAGCAAGAGAAAAAAGACATGAGATGAAAGGAGAGGAGAAGAGAAGGAAGAGAAGGAGGAGACAGGAGGAGAAGATGGGAACAGCAGAGGGGAGAGGGGTCGAGTCGAGGCGTTCCACGTGCCTCCGTTTGCGTGCCAGCCTCCCTATGAATGAGCCTTCACATGGATGGAGGCTGACACTGGCCTGCTGGACGGGAATACAAAGTAAAAGCCTGCAGCTTCTATACAGCAGCTCTGTCAGGAGATGAAACATTTAGCCCAGCCAGCAAATATTTTTTCATAATCCATTATTCAGGAGTATGTAAATAAATGTTAAAAAAAAAAAAACAATCTAGTTCCAGTGTGTCAAATTAGAAATCTGTTTATTATTTCTGTGTTTAAAATATCTTCACTGGTTAGACAATACATGAGTTCAAAGAAAGCACCTTGGACTCTGTGTGTGCATTTATTCAGAGACAGGACAGGGGACAGAGTCAGAACCCCGGGGAGAGAGAGAGAGAGAGAGAGAGAGAGAGAGAGAGAGAGAGAGAGAGAGAGAGAGAGAGAGAGAGAGAGAGAGAGAGAAAGAGAGAGAGAGAGGGTGGGGAACGATACCCGGGAAAGGAGCCAAAGGCCGGACCTTAACCTGGGCTGCCCAACTAGAGCCCCCGTACATGGGGTACATGCAACAACCACTAGGCCAATGGTGCCCCAGCACCTTCGACTTCTTTAAGGGCTTGAAGGGAAGGACTGAAAGGGATCTGATAAGTATTAGAGATGTCTGCAATTAACCTCACAATTTTGGCATAATAAGAATAAGAATAAGAATAATTGATCGCTTAAGCTAAAAACCTAAAAAGTACGACCTGAACTTTATGTTTCCTAAAACACCCCACAAGGAAGACAGTGACCAGTTGTTAGGTTAAAGTCCAACCACTTGATTTTGATTTGACACAAACACAGCTTAGAGAAGGTTTTGGATTTGTTGGTCGACCTTATTTTTGGTACTTTTGAGTGGATCCAGGCTAGTGCTGTCCCCTGGGCTTTATGTCTTTTTTGTTAAACTAGGTTAACTGTCTGTTCTGCTTTCTGGATCCATCGTCATATTTCACAAAAATATGTGATCATTTTCTCCTATTAGGGTTTCTATATTGCATGTTACTAATATTCCTGTAGCAGTTAAGCTAAAGCTCCAGCTCGTTCATGAACACCTACGCACTTCATGATATTGATGATGACAAGTTTTAGGATGGTTTTGATGCTCTAAAGAACAGCTGCCAATGTTGTTGTTGATGAACATTTATTAACTTTGTTAAAAAGCACCTGTATGTCAGTTTGGACTTAAAGCTGTTGGTTTGCACTTGCTGACGTTGTCTCCTCCGCTCTTCATCCTTGCTTGTGTTGTTCTTACTCTCTGAAGTTTGTCGCTTTGGATAAAAGTGTCTGCTAAGTGAATTGTAGAATTGTAGTTATTTGAGGTTCGTTTGATTTATTTGTTTATCAGTTATTTTTAAATCTAAGCTCACTCTCAACTTCACTTCGAGCCTTATCATATCCAAAAAATACACATCCTAGTAATCCTTCCATTAACACGAGCAGTGAGAAGATCTTTAGCTGAAGTAATAAAAAATACTAACTTGACACAGAGAGATGCACAAAAGGTTCAATTCATTCTCCAGTACTGATGTGAGAGCCGAGGCTTTTAACACACACAGCATGGACGTTTTGACCTTGAAACTTGGCAGCTGACCACAATGCCCGGGGGCGCCGAGTGCTCGAGCATTCACTCACGCACTCACGACATACCTCTCTCTCTGGGACACCTAGTTTATGTGTTGTGTCTGTCACTGAGGGTCTGCCTGTCTTCAACAAAGCCCCCTCAGTCTAAGTGGGTTGCCATGTTGAAGTTGAACAAAGGACAAAAAGATGGGAGAGATTTCCGATGCATACTAAGACGACAACCTTTCTTGTCAACATGTTGGAGCTGTGCAGTAAATAAACAAACCTGTACAAGGACAGGAGTGACTCTGCATCCACTGACGCTCACTTAAATAAATCAGGAGTGACAGTCTTTGTTGCTGTTTGGCAAATCACAAAGAGGGCAGTGAGAAGTGTTCTCTCAGATATTATATAAACTATCTCTCCCCCCCCCTCCTCCTCTCCCTCCTGCCTCATTTGCTCCCTTTCTCTCTTTTGACAGAAACAAAAACACTGAGAGGAGGAAAAGACAAGACCCATCCTCAGCTCTGCTCTGACGCAGCATCCACAAGTGAGAAATAAAAAAAAAGACAACAGCGCGCGTCAGGAGTGAGCCCAGCTGTGACGAGCTTCTCCTCAGTCTAATTTTAGCAGAGACGCTTTTTTTCTCTTTCTTTCTCTGCAGGCCCAAAGTGTTCTAGTTCTTATTCTTTATAACAATCAATACTCAGGTTTAGAAGTGTGTGAGTGAGGGGAGCAGCTGGTGATGAGTCACTCCTGCCAGAAAGAAAATAGGGACATGGGAAACAGCTGATTGGATTTAACAGTTAAATGCATCACAGTTTATCAGCAGTCGGGGTGAAACATCCCTCGCTCTGGACATTTTAGGATGGTTATCATGGGAACTTCAACAGATTGACATGCACGTTATTAGTCTTCTGCTAGTATGAAAAGCATGAAAGCATGTGGTTTTCAGACACAGCCATAGTGATGGAGAGCTTGGCTGAGGATAAACCAGGACCTCTGAAGCTCAGAAATGAATTATTTTATATCTCATTAGTTGAATTTGTTGCTCTCATTCCAAGCGGCTAATGTTACATTAGCCTCTGGGCGTGTAAACTGATATTCTGGGGCTTCTGATGGACAGTTCTTACATCTTATATTGTGCTTTTCAAGTCTTGTAACCAGGGTCCGAAATTAACTTTTTGACTCACTGGCCAAGGTGGCAGGTAGATGAAAGAATATATTTTTCTTACCTGTCAAAATAACAAATTGTGTTTTTGTGTCCTGTACACATCTGTTACAGTACATTTAATTGAGAAGGCATCATGTTCTGTTTAATCAATAACAAATTTAAGTCACAGATTTGATCACGTCATCAGATCAGGGATCAGTCTCATGATCAGTCATGAGAGAGGAGCAGGGAAAAGTAGCTGCAGCTAGGCTCCATCAAACGTGCTGAATACTTATAGAATAGTTTTTTATGACTTTTTAATCAAACATTTACCCGCCCTGTGGCGGATAGCCCTCTGAAAAGTACTCACCAAACGAAAAAATCTACCCGCATTTGGCGCTTGGCGGGTGTTCATTTCGGACCCTGCTTGTAACCATTTTACACTTCATCTAAAAGCATTCACTCGCTGCTGGCTATTCCACTCAGCAGCAATTTGGGGATCTTGCCCAAGGACACTTCAACATGTCAGCAGAAATCTTGAGAGTTTATATTTTGGAGCCAAGATGTTGTCCTCACTAAACTGGTCACTGTTTTATGGCCCCGTAAGAAACTGGAGATGCAGGAATGGAGTTTGAATGAGAAGCGACTACGAGCTGATCTCTTAAATCAGATATCCACATGAGTGCTAACACTTCCTAAAAAGCAGATCAAAAGCACAACCTTCAGTAGACTGTAGCTGATGGGTTCTAGTATTGCATTTCAGCTTGCATGTTTGCTTGCAACCAAAGTTAAATGTCTTCAATCAAATTTCTAAAACAGTAAAAACAGACCGCTGCTGAAAAATGAAAGCTAGCCCCCTTTCCTTCAAATTCTACATTTATTTGGAAATATCTGTTTGAATAAATTATTAATTAGGATATCAATAAAAAGAAAAGGCCTCGTACAATTTGTATTGATTGTAAAGCACTTGAACACTAAGCCCACTGAATGTGTGTCTATACTGCACAATGAAGAGACCACTTTGACAACATTTAACAGAACTGGGAACCCTTTTAAAGCTGCATACTTATATCAATGTCCAGTGATCTAGAGCACTTAATACATTACACAAGCTGGTGTTCACTCATGCAAAACTCTCTCTCACACACACACACACCATTCTTTCTCCAGGCTCTTTCACCTCCCACACAGTGTGGCCGATATCAGCGTTCCCACTCAGTGAGACTCGGACCAGTGTGAACATGAAGTGACAAAAGGCTTTTATCCAACATAAACTCCTGGAGTTGGAGGAATTAACAAGTTAAGAAACATGTCTGTGTTTGTAATTAAATCCACACCTCTAAAGTCACAAGGGTTAGGAAAATTAAGAGCAAGGGAGCCACATTTCAGAAACAATCCTCTCGTTTTAAATATTCCCATGCTCTTAAAGCCAGTGGGATTTATAGCAGCATCTTTCAGTGAGGAGTCTGATTGTAACCAACCGATATAAGCTCTTCTTATTCTGCCCTCCAAGATTACATGAGAACCTACAGTGGTGGGAACCTAAAAGTTGGTGCGGCAGAGTTGGTTGTCTCTCAACTGGAAGGCCGGGGGGGTTCGATCCCCGGCTCCTGCAGCAACATGTCCGATGTGTCCTTTGGCAAGACACTTAACAACAAGTTGCTCCCGCTGCTTCGTCGGTGGTGTATAAGTGTTTGTGAATGGGATTAGCTGGACACTTTACATAGCAACCTCTGCCATCAGTGTGTGAATATGTAGGGGTTTGAATAGTGTTGACTATATTTTCAGATTAGCATGTAGTAGCTCATATATCTTGTTGCATCTTGTTTCACACCTAAAAACTAATAAACACTCCCAAGAGGTGGGGAAATGAGACTTGTTGCACATATCACATCTTCCTGTAGAACATCCTGTGCACCTATAACTGGTTCACAGTATAAGTCAGCTGTCACCAACGTCCTCTAACAAGAATAAAATGAAAACGTGTCTGAGGGATTGTGGAGGGTCTGCGTTTGTACGTGCGTTGCCCCATTTGCAACAAGCGAGTAATACAGTTATGGTGATTTATGCGTCTGTTAAGCCAATAAGTCCTCGCTCCTACTGCAGCCATGAGGATATTATTACCTGGTGGTCTTAGCAAGTTCTGAAATAAGAAATAGAAACATTTGGAAAATTTAGGGGGGAAAGAAAAGAAAATACTCAAACATCTGGCTTCTGTTATGCAATTTCTCTCCTCCTCCTCCTCCTCCTCCTCCTCCCCTCTGTTCCTCCCTCAGCAGTTTTCTCTTGTAAACGCTAAAAAACTGCTGAGTAAGGCTGTGTGATGGCACGCAGAACTAAATATGACGAAGCCTAAGTGGAAGGAGCAGAGCTTTTTTTAGATTTTAAGTGCCAGGCAGAGAGTTTAACAGATGATGTGCTTTTTTGCACGTAGGAAGCGATGATTGAAAACACTGAGGGAAGAAAGAGAGCGTGTTTGAATGAGGAGAGAGCTCTCTTTGTGTGTTGACACAGAAAAAGAGAAACCTGATATGAAACTTAACCTCATCTCAATCTGGATCTGTCTCTTTCTTTAATCCTGCTCTTACTTGTAAATAGACGGTGTGTTGTTGCGGTAGTACAGATAAACCAGCTACTTCAATTGATTTTAAAAGGCACACACAGTTATTTAGGTCAAGCAGCACAGCAGACACCCTGTGTAAGCTTGAGATCCCCTCTGAAGGCCTGGGAGTGGATCCCCCCCACTTAGTTCTTGGCTGAAATACGTAGCCAGAACAGCTGGCTTTTTACAACACTACTACTGCAGCTGGGGTGTGTTCATGTCTTCAGCGTCATCGTACTGTAAAAGCTGTGATATTAATGAATAAGTCATTACTGTTGGTGTGGTTTCCCTTGGGCTTAACCAGCAGTTTCAGTTGGAAAATAAGAAAGAAATCGTGGGCATGTTTTCATATCTCATATCTTCATTCAGCACTAAGTGTTACACAAGCTGTGACTGAAGCGGAGAGATGAAGAACTGATTATGTAAGTGAGGAGAGAAAGAGAACAGAGGCAGAGAAAGAAAAGGCTGTTTGTTTTCTCTTCACTAAAGGATAAACTGTAGTAAGAGATAAGGCAAACACCAGCACACTCCTACGACCTTCCTGTTTTATCCACCAGCCCTTATAACACTTCCTGTTCAAGATGCCACCGTTATGCCTCACCGTTTATGTAAATGTCATGGAGGAGAAAGAGTTGGGCAAACATTTTTGTTACTAATAGTGCTTTCACACTTGCACAGGACTCCTGAAAACTCCTGAAGTTTCTAAGGTGAGATGAATGTGTGAACGCAAACAGACACATTTTTTCACTCGGACACGATCCAGAGTTTCTCCTGTCAGCTCCGTAGTATTTTTCCTGCATAAAGATGAGTGAGCTGATGTGAGGACACAGCATGATATAATCAGGAGAAGTGACCGCAAGTAAGTGTGTGTGTGTGTGTGTGTGTGTGTGTGTGTGTGTGTGGGGGGGGGGGGGGGGGGCGCTGATGAAGTTTATTCCCAGCCAATGGCCGAGACTTTTCTTTAACTCGCTTCAGTCTAATACAATAAGTTGCTATCAAGCACATCATGCTGCCACTTTTGTGTTGTTCGGTGCAAACCAATACTACCAGTTTCCCCATTTCCATAACTTACTGCAATAATATTCTTTCTGATATCACCATCAGTAGTCATGGCTCCTCCCAAAGTTTCTATTCAGAATCTTTCTAGCCTCTAAGGGAGCTAACAAGGTCACATCCAGTGAGCTCTAACAAGAGCGCTTTTCCACTTTAAAGGGCTGCTTACAACCGCTTTAAACAAAGGGTTTTATTTACACAGAGCTCTTCAATATTCACATGGCTTCCTCTCGAATGTACCAAAGGAATTTAACCAGAACCTTTGAATGTTCCGTGGTTTAACTTACCAAGAATCTTATGATATTCATAGGGTTTCATATACTGCGGGTCCTTTTATATTCCAATGGATTAACCTACTGAGAAGTCTTTTAGAAATCCAACAGTTTCATCTGGAACCCACCCAGCAGGGTTTTAAAAATAGCCCTTTCCGATGGTTTCACCTTTAATAACCCCCTGACCTCTGAGGGCTTTTTGAAGAGAGGTTACACGTGGTTGATTGCTCTACAACCAGAATTATTTGGCTGAGTTTCTGTGATCTTTTTTGTTAATATAAGAGCTGAACAGGACAATACAACTCCTCTTGTTTTGAATTTAACCACCAGAAGTCATGTGAAATCTGATTTTTTTTTATTTCTTTGTTATGCTGTCAGCATGCATACCCGTTTTTTCATGCCATGCCTCAACCACTGCTGCAAGTCAGCATTATGTGTCATGTGCTGACTGATGGGACAAACTTAAGTCTAGCAGACACATCCAATCCGCTCAGGTCAGCGGTTAGCCAGTCAGGTTTTTGGTCATCATCCAACGGGGACGACAACACACCTCTAAGACTGTCCAAACAAATCAGAGATTACTTACTGAGGTTTAGAAATCCGTAACCGCACAAGGTTGGATTAACTGCTGATGAAAGGGTTGAAAGGAAAAGCCTATGCCTGCCTCGTGTAGTGTTAAATAAAGTTTGATTATTTATTTCAACAGAGTAGGAACATTAAAAACACTGTAAATAAACACACACACACACACACACACACACACACACACACACACACACACACACACACACACACACACACACACACACACACACACACACACACACACACACACACACACACAGTACTCACCTCCAGCGTACATGACAGCCAGCATGATGGAGGAGATCCAGGACACCTGACTGGGAGTGGCATTGAAGATGACCTCTATCTCCTTGAAGAAGACTGTGATGGATTTGGGGAAAGCGTAGGAGAAACCGATGGAGATGAAGGCTCCAACTACCACCGCCCAGCCCCAGCCACCTTCGGGAGGAGTATACCCCACAGGCCCACCTAATGCTGGAGGCATGTCTGCTCACTAGGAGGATGAAGACGAAGAAGGAGGATATGGCAGACAGCTGATTTCAAAGAGGATATGCACTGGAATCAAAACCTGCAGGTGGAACAGAGCAGAGAGAAACGGTTACAATCAACTCATTTTTAGCACTTCGACTTCAAGCTTATTGTCCCTGAGGGAAAATGTGTTTTGCTACCAGGGGAAACCATGAAATGTCATGACAACACAAGACTATAGACTCAGGTTAAAACATTCAAATACATGAATACAAGAACACATCAAGTGACAACAGGCTGCAAAAAAAGACAGAGGAGTTGACAAGCAGATGGTTTATATTTTCGTAGTAAAGAAATTGTAAGAAGATAAAGATACGGTCATGGATCATGTACGATGTAAAATGCAGTTTTTCAGATGTAGAATATCAACATACCAAACGACATTTGTTTTATTTTTTCAATGGCTGCAAGAAGGATGAGTTCAAAGCTACTTATCAATACTATAAGTCACCAAAAATTTAGTGTGCAGACAAAAGTGAAACCAGAACAAGAAAAAGCACTGAAATGTAAAATGTGAACCTGTTTTTTTTTTTTTTTTAAATCAATTCATTCTTCATCTTTATGTCTAATCAATCAGCTTAGAATCACATGAGACACTAAAATCTGTGAATCCTACTCATTTAGAAGCTGAAGCATACAGATGATGCTTAAAAATCTGCCTTTAACAGTTAATCAAATATCAAAACAGCTTCCGATTTACTTTCTGTAACCGCTTGAGCTTTACCTCTACTTACTATAATAAAGCTGACGTTATTTTCCTCCAAAAATGAAGGTGCAATTCCCTGTAATTGTACTAGGAAACCAAATACCTGCTGGTGTTAACGTGTACCCAAAACAACACAGTTCCTTAAGGCAAACCCATAAAAGACTACCTTGCATTTTTTTCCACTAAACATTTAATGTTTGCAGAAAAAAAGAATTTGGTTCAAACTGCATGCAAAAATAGCAAACAGCCCCTGAAGAGTACCAACTCATCCAGTGACTGAGCCGGCTCGACCTCATGTCACATCCAGCTCCTGCACGCAAGCTGGGAAGCAAACTGTTCCACATCTAATGCTGAACGTACTGCAGCATTTGATTAAATATTTCAGTGACACACAGACACATTTACAGTCATCAAAGCAGCTGGAAGCCCCTGGGCTTGTTTAATGAATGCATCCATCTAAATGTCCTCTTTTCCATTCAGGCTGCATAAAGCAGAGCTATTTATGGCCGACTCTCACATCACTCCAGCCACTGTTTGGGACAGTTACCTTAAATGGACTCCTGGATACAGATACACAAACCATGCAGGCACTTCACATCAAATATGCATGTGTATCTGAAGAGAAGCCGAGTAGTCCTCGCCGGTAAGAGAGGACAGAGAGGAAAATAAATCATGTGAGAGAGTAGAGTTGGACATTTTGGAGGGTTTTCTTTTAGAGTCAGTTTTTGCAGCGCCATCATGAACTTATCACAAATAGATAATTCAGTGATTAATGAACAGCCAGGTGTCATGCTTCCCTACATGGCATTAAGCCTGGACCATGCTGTAAACAGCTATGCTCCTGCAATCATTACACCCAGTCAGCTTGTTATAGTAACTGGTTTACTCAGATCTGTGATCACACTCAGACCAGACTGCTCTGGCTGCAGAGAGCTTTCACTTCATTTTTGGCTACCACGAGTATTTCCTGTCTCTTCACCACAAAGAACAATGTTTGCAAGTTACAACCAATTACAAGGACTGACAACAACGTGGTCGTTTTCGACTTGACACATATGATACATAGAGCAACAGACAACCCCAAAACCTTATTATATTTCCTTTATCAGTCACCACACTACCATAAATACAGCATGACAAAAAAAGGCGACATGGTTGATTCGTTATCTCTGATCTTTCAGTTACTTCCTTCCAGGCAGTGTCAGTTCATGTCGAAACACTTTCAAAGTCATTTACAGACTTAGACATAGACTGCAGTGGCAGCAACATAAAGATTTCAGAGCCTGACTGAGGAACATCAACAAAGTGTTTGTTGGTGCAATCGACTGGCTTAGATTGTTATTTTAAGTGTCTGATAAACTACACTAAGCCCTCAGTTAATTTGGAGGATTAAGAACCAGTTCTGAACTGGTTTGTGTATCTATACCAGGGAATTCACTGTTGAACAATTTTTTCAATCATTGATTCAAATTTAGCAATAAATCTGCATCCTGGAGAGCCTGAAGAAGTCTCTGTAGAGCAAAAACACATGGCACATTTTCTCTCCTGGGAATGGCAGATGGGTTGAATTGTTGCAACACAAACTGAAATGGATCTGAGCAATGAGCATTTGCCACAATTCTTAGAGGACAGCCTCTGAATGAACTGAACACTGTCCAGTTATACTTGCATTATTAAAGACCGATCCAGGGGGTAAACAGAAGTTGACTAGCCGACATTATTGCGGTGGCGTCTCCCTTTATCTGCTGCGCATTTGAATGCGAGCGGTTCTATAAGGAAAAAATGTCTGTCCGCTTTTCTTTACATTACTTTTTTAAGTGGCTTTACATTTTAAAACAATGTAAAGGACTTCAGGAAGAACCTGTGGAGTTTTAGAGTTTACCAACTGTCGGAAAAAACAGGGAGTGAACGTAAAACACTGTATGAGAGCGGACACCTCACACACATTCACAGGTCGTGCAGAGGACTGAGATATTCTTCAGAGTAGGATTGAGACAGTTATATATTTCTGTCCTCTCTGAGTGATCTGTAAGTGGTGTTTAGTCTCCTATCTCCAGATGATTAATGAGATAATCACGTTCCTGTATTAGCGAGCATATTTCAGGTAAGAGCTGCATGTAATCATCACAGATCATCTGCAGTAGCAGCGGTCGAAGGAATTTGAACCTTTTGTACAGGTAGAAGTGGTCTCTTCCATTACAGAGAAGGGCCTTTTTATCTTTTGATTTACGAGGCCAGTAATCCAGGTCAAATAGACGTCTGACAAAAGTCAACAAGAGCCGACCTGTAAAACATGTACACTGTGACTAACAATCACCGTTATGACGTCAGGAATCAAACTGACAGCTCACACAGTAATGCCCACGAGTATTCAGGAACTTCCCACGTCATCCACACTCATCTCACTGTTGGTGTCAGTTTCAGAAAACTCGTTTGAGCCGCTGAACAGCTGACCGTCTCACAACAACCTCCACTTGAACCCCCAAACAGACGTCAAATAAACTCGACTTTGAGTTGGTCAGTGTTCAGTTGATGTTTGATTAATCTTGCCCAGTAAATGACAGCGTGCACAAGATGACGATTGATACATTTAAGTCACCGGATAAAAGAAAAAAAAGATTGAAGCGAGTGCTGCACTGGGTTAAAAATGGAGAGGAATCAGGTGCTCTTCAAGAACAGGGGACAGAAGTCAAATGACTGTCCTGTCCTGATTACAAACAAAGTTAATTGTGAAGAAAGGCAATCTAAACTGAAAGTCTGAGGCACTCTGATGCAGTATAAGAATCTTTTATTAACAGACCTGTTAATAAAGAGTTTAGTTTGAGCTTTTTCTAAAACATCAGAAAAGCAACTGTCCACCATTGAAGTGGAAGAGGGTGGCGATTATATCCACACTACAGAGAGTGAATTATGTGTAACTACAGGTCATCCAGCGGCCAGAGAGTGAGACTTGGAAACACTCGCTGGGCCTCTCAAGTTACTCTCAAGAGTTGTTTGCCGTATTCGCCATTCCTCCAATGAGCTCAATGCCACACAGACATGCATACTCTCACACGCTCGTGCAAACACTCGTTCATTTCTCTCTCCGCCTCTCACTAAACCTTTCATCTGTTCCTCTCAAGATACAATTTAAGAAGAGATTATCAAAATAAATGTAATCCAAACTTTCCATATAACTTCTGCTGAAAAACACACACCCTACAGTTAGTGAGTCAACTCTACACCAGAAGTTTGCTCATCACAGGGTCCTGACCTCGCCTGCAGAGCGACCTTCCTGTCGCTGAGGAGGAATGCAATGACTACAGGAGTAATGCTTAAACCAGCCTTTCCTTTAGTTATGATATTAACCAATCACAAAAAGGAGCATTGACTACAATAACAAAACAGGCTTAGAAGGTGGTACTTTCAAGATTAAGTCGATTCTCAATGCCTTATAACTACCACTATGAATCAGGTTTTTAAAAAAACAGTAAGGTTTCATTGTTAATCATGCAAAGGACACGTCCAGCAAGATCGAGTCACGTAAATGAAACAGTTAGTCATCTTTGAAGACATAGGGTGTGCGAGCAAAAAGTTCAGGAACCTTCTATTTGGAGCCTCAAAATTAACCAAAATGTAGGCAAAACATTACCGTAATTTCTGGTCTAGTTTTCAGATATGAAAAGACTCATCAGAAATCAGTGCAACCATAGGACATGAAGAAACTGGCCCACGTCCAACTGTGTTCCTTGAAAGTGAATTCACTTAAGACTTAAATGGCACTTAATAGATTGATTATTAACAGAGAAAGGAAAAGATTATACAAGACAAAAAAAACCTGCAGATGGACTGAACAAATAGCTGAGGGCTGAATTATTCATCCAGTTGTCTGAAGCTAATTCAAACCCAGACAAATAAAAACTACTCCTACCAAACCCCCTTTCGTTTTCACTCGACTCCTGACACCTCTTCTAGCTCTGACTCCTTTCTCTCTTTCCACTCTGACTTTCTCCACGTGTTCCAGCCATGTTAAGGCCTATATGATATAAATATACATGCTGGGCTGGGGGTCATCCAGAACCTTATTTATATACAGTATGTAACTCTTAACTCTAAACCAGCTGGTAATTGCTTGTATTTCCCTCTTGTACACGTGCTGACTAGAGTTTCCATCCTCCGCTGACAGTTTAGACAGAGTTTCAGAGTCTTTTTAACTTCATGCTTACCTAAGCAAGGCAGAGGAGGGTGACAGGGCAGAGAGGGACGAGAGAGGGAGTTTTCATAGTCGTTGAGGTTTTACTGCTGTAGTGTTTCCACTTCTTTCAGTTGCATGCTCTAGTTCTCCCCATGTAGTTAAACTTTTATGTACGCTGAAAGATGATTTATGTTGTTCTACAGAAAAATGATATGTAACCTTTGAGCAATGACTTCAACATTTCAGATCGTAATCAGGCAAATTCTTGAGTCTCATTTCATCAAATTCCAGGACTTCCCATTTCCCTTTGTGAAACATAATAGCATAACTGTATACCTTAGATGATCTAAGAGGTTACTGGAATTGATTTGCTCTTATTATGACGTTTTGTTTTAACACAAAAGGATTCACATGAAAAATAATCGTTAACTGCAATTTAAGTTTAGTGATAATGTCCACAGCAGACTGGGGATCAACATAAAAGTGAAAATTAAATTGAAAAAGTGAAACTATCATTAAGTTGCTCTTTAACAAGATTATAAACAGCTCAATTGTCCATTAACCAAGAGGGATTCAAACAAAATTCATAAGAACATGCAACATCCTTGCTCTAATTTCCTTACTCCACAGTTTAACTCAATTTGATCTGCATCTAATCATGTCTGGAACTGACTCAGGAGGGACGAGAGTTGATTATGAACTACTTGGAAACAGAGAGGCTATCGAAAGCAAAAACTGGCACGCACAAAGCAACCTCCTCAGCAAAGCTTTGAGGGGGATGCATGCAACCATAACATATGTTTTTTTGTAAGTGATGCACAGTTAAGAAGATTATTGGATTCTTCCAAACAATCATCAAAGAGGTCACAATGATATATTTTTCCAGACTGAATCAAACAACCCCTTGAATGCCCAAGAAATGTAGTCTGAGTTTTTATTTCTGATCAGTTATCATCAAACTTGTAATATGGCTCTATGCTGCAAATTAACTAAAATGCTGCTGCTGTAGTTTTATGTTTTCTTTATTGATTATCAAACCGATGAAGATGCAGATATTTGACCTTTGAGATTTAGTCTTTCAGCTAAAGTAGTCCTGCTCAAGAAGAAATCATTTTGACACGATTCTTCTTCATAAAAAGTGTACTGGAATAATTAAAATAGTTTTTTATTTCATAATGTTAGTTTAAGCTTGATACGATCGATAGTTACTGCAGACAGCTGCTTTCCAGCCAACAAAACCAAACAAACAGCTGCAAGCTGGAAACAGTCGATCTCTGAAAACAAGGGGTGATTGTTTAAAAAATATCTGAGCGATAACTCTGCTGCTTTTTTAAATAAGAAATGTTTATGTGCTGCGTGAGAACGGTTAGCTTGACAGGCTTTTCAACGGTAACTAATAGGGGTAGGATTTAGTTAAAGCTACATAACTGTATTCATAAATGTCTCGGCTAGAAGCTCATGTACAACTGGAAGCATGGAACACGGCATGGGCTTGAAACTTTATTTGACGATTTGTATTTCCACACACAAACACAGACACACACAGAAAGGACCCACTTCAGACGTTAAAATGGAGAATACACAGAGGGGCAATGTAATGTGTAGTTTGATGCCCGGCTTTAATGGAAAGCAGGATTCCCCACTGGGAATGGATTTAAGTTTCCACCTCCCCTGAGGTCCCACTGCTCTGTGCTGGAGCTCAGTTAGGTGTCCTGTGTCTGTGCCAGTGTGTGTTTGTGTGTATGTGTGTGTATGTGTGTGTTTGTGTGAGTGGGTACCAGCAAAGCAGGACAACTCCTGGAGGAGTTATCAATGAGGCCATTCATTATGAAGTAACAAACACTCCTTTTAATTCTGGAGTTACCTGAAAATCCTTTAAACCGTTGATTTCAAACCTTTTTGCCCTGAAGAACTTCCCACAGTCCAGTCAGGTTACTTCACAGTATCAGGATCATCTAGGATCATAGAAAAATCTACTTTATTAAAGTGAATATTGGTCAGATACCACTGACTATTAGCTTCTGTAAAATCCAGATTATAAGACTCACCAGTATATAAATGTTGTGTGTTTTAGGGGTCTCCCAGAGAGACAGAAAAAAGTTTTAACTGTCTTCCTGCGTGATGATTTTACATTGTGTTCAGCAAAGTCCAAAACGTGTCGTGCAGTAATTTGTATTGCAGCTTGCAATACAAAATGAAAGTCGGGAATTTTCAATCGCATCAGGTGGAGTGCAGTTGGTTAATCTATTATTTTAGGTTAATGAATCAAACTTTTAATGGACTTTTTTTCATTTTGTTCTCTTAGGGTGGTTTCACACTCGGGCCCCGAGCCCGGATCCGAGTACGCTTGACCTGAAAGTCCAGTTCATTTGATCAGTTCAAACTCAGACGTACCTTACTCATGTACCATGCCCGAGTCTGCTTCAAGAGGTGGTTTCAGGCAAGATTTACGTGTACTCGAGTACAGTCTGCGGGAGATGTGAACGCAACGGTGCTCAAACAACGGCTCCTGTCACTTCAAAAAAAACATCATATCCACACAGCACGGGCCCATTTCATCACCTGAGCTGCACGGTAGATGTGGAAGTAGGAAGAGGGTCGTTGTTGGTGAAATAACAATAACATCCACAGTTAGCGCCATGTGGTTGCCATGGTTGCTTCTTCTTCTTCTTTTTGCTGTTTGGCGGACATGCAAAACCAAATACTGCATAATGAAACATGCTGTATTGGACTGTGTACATACCCAAGTGTACTCAGGTACGGAACAATGTTACTAATGTGAACACAGACCAGTATGGGAGAGGGGAGGGGGAGGACTCGTGCTCGGGGAAGGAGCAAAACAATGTGAAAACGCCCTTAATGGTTGCATTCTTTTAATCAAATCAAAATGTATATTATGATAAATAGTTTGAGCTGTTGTTTCATATGCTTCTGGTTGGGTATTACAGTCTTTAAATACAAACACAAGTGTCAGTAGCAGAAATGTGGCAAGTTTGACAACTAATGCAAATGTGCCAGAGCCTTAAACTGTAGTTACTGTATGGTTTCTGGATTAACTAACTAATCCAACTATAAGAGGGTTCAACTGCAGGATAATTAGAGCCACCACAACGACTCAAGATGCTTTGTCTGCGTCTGTCTGTCTGTCTGTCTGTCTGTCTGGTCTGTCTGTTTTTCCAAATTCTCTAAGTGGTGCTCATAAAAGACGGGAAACTACAGCCACACTTTGAAATACTGTGATGATTAAGAGGAAGGAAGGAAGGAAGGAAGGAAGGGGTTAGCGAGGGAAATTATTATTCTTTTTATGAAAGAGTGTCATTTTACAGAGTCATCATGACTGTGTAAAATTACACAGTCATGATGACTCTGTAAAATTACACAGTCATATACCTCAAACTAAACTTCTATACAGTCAAATAAAGAAAAGCCATCGAGAAAGATTAGAAAACATGACAACACCTGTTTTCACCCTGAATTAGCTACCATTGGGTTGCACACCTCAAAAAGACCGTTTGTGCAAATGTAAGTCCTACTTCTAAGCATGATTTGTTCTCGACACTTTAACGGCTGTGTCATACTTGCTAGCTTAGCACTAATGACCTCTTAAACCTCACAGGCATGATGTGGCCCCATACATCCTTCTCTCACACACACTACGGTAATCCCGATTGCACGCACAGCCATACATCCTCACCTGCTCAAACATGTGCTCGGCCACAAAAAACAGGTACTCAAACATGCAAAAAACACACTCAGAGAGCTGGCTCAGAGAGCTGGCTCAGAGCCACTGACGTGCACTGATTTAATGTTAAATTTGTCTTTTTTTATGGGCGACATAGTTTCTTATACTCAAACCAGAGTCTTCCATCCCATTTTCCCAGACGTGGACACGCCCCTGGATAAAACAGGTGTTTTAGTCGACTCTACTTTTAAAGATCTTCCCTTGGTTTTCTTAAAAACCAAACTTTTGGCACCTTTTGGTGTGGTTGCATGTGGAGGGAAAGGGTCCAGATGTAGGCCCTCCTCTTGAGACATTTGCAACAGCTTTGGATGGAGGATTAATACTTTTTGATTTTGGTTATAGAAGTCTTGTTTTCATTGAGGAGATTGTTGTTAATGTCAAATGTCTTATCTTTTTCCATGTCAGTTTATTACTTTGCGTTTAAGCAGCTTGTTGGCTTGTTTGATTTGACTAATTGTCCACTACTTCACTTCTACAGTTATGTTAGTTTTGCATCCATGTTCATGTTGTGCAGCCCTCAGAACTTAACAACATGCATCATGTAAACAACTACTTGTCATAAATGTGAACAACGAGCTCCAAATGGAGGCAGCTATAATCTGTAAAATGCTGAAATGAATGAAGGCTGGCAGAGATAAACATCTTCAGGCTCCTCACGTCTGGTTCTACTTGTGGCTTTCGTTCTTAATCATTAGCACCTCCTTTTACACACTCACACACACAGTAAAAAAAGAGAACAGCAACACACCACTTACATGTCTCCACTCATTTACTGTCCCTCCCTCAAAGCCAAAATTCCTCATAATGAGCTATATCACTAACCACCTTTCTGCGTATGCACCTCCAGTGTCAAAACACTTCCAATGTGATCTGAATCTTCACTAATAAAGCTGATACTCCGAGCATAAAACCCAGACAACATGTATTCAGAATTAGCCACACAGTAACGATAGGAAGGTGACAAGTCAACATCAGTCGAGTGACACTTGTGTCAAGAAGCATCCAAACTTTTCCTGGCACAACTTCAGCAGAAACAAGTCATGACAATAAAGATTACACACAACAATAAATGTTGCACAATGGCGTACTACAAAGTACATTTTCTGCCAACAGCTAACCAAACCAGATTAACAGAACTTGCACAAGAAAACAGAATAGATTCATTTTGATGCAGCACCACCCTAACGATCCAATTTCCCCAAAACAGTTATGTGTCGGTAAGACAGAAATTTGCCCCATTTTAAACACATATTCTGTTATGTAACTCACCAACATCTCAGATGCTACAGAAAATAAAAAGGTATGAAAACTACTCTGCCATCTACACAAAGTTTTACTGACCCCCAGAGGGAAATATTCAACTATCAGTCCTCCAGAGAGAGTTCAAAGTCCAGAGGACAACACCTCTAAGTCCAATCCACTTACTACACGACAGCTACTTCACACTTTTATCTCAGTTGGTATATCATTTTTATCTATGCATAACATAATCTATATCTTGTAACTAGTCTGTGCAACGACTGCTTTATAATGAGCAATGTTAATCTGCATTATTTGCGTTAATAGTAGTAAGGTGTACAATAATGTATTTTTATAATTGCACTCATTATTCTATTATTATTGCATTTTAATTCATCACTTGATTACTTTCTTTCCTTCACACTGGCTGCTGTAACAAGTACATTTCCGGCAGTGGGATGAAAATAGCTCTTAAGTTTATCACCATTCATGCTCTAACCAAAGTGAAACAGAGCAGGCTGGATATTTGCATGAAGCCAGGTCCTGTGCTTGTCTTTCTTTACGTCACCCTGCCAGATGGAAAACGACATAGCAATCACTCACTTAATGCACCACCATTAGAGAATATCACCCTGGTCAGTCATATTAATAGATAACAAGCTGCCCTGGCTGTTTTTGGGACAATGGGGGGGGGGGGGGTTGCATGCCAGGGAGCTGGCATGGGATCTTTCCGATGAGCCCTGGCCAAGGGGCTTGAATTGGGTAGGGAGCGTTTGAACATTTCCCTGCTAATACCCAGCAACTCAAGGATTGCCCCTTACAATATTTTGTCAGAAGAAATATAAAGCACCTTCAATATGTAGAAGTTAGTTTATCTGTCACTATTAACAGAGACTCAAGGCTGCAACAGTGTTCATTAACTTCCCTGATAAACCTGAGAGTGATACAGAGTTACACCAGGCTACATGATCCATTTGGATTTTTTTTTCCTATCAAAGCTATCCATGTGCCTCTTGTTCTCTCCCAGAGCTGAGGAAGAGCAGTATAGGCCTATATTTGAATATGATAAATTAATATCAGTGCACTGGTGTTTTGTTTACAGTGGGACACTTGAGATCATAGCACCTCAGCCTGTAAGCATGTGGTATAAAAAGTCCTTAAACACTTTGAGGTGCATCACTTTGCAGGCATTATTATATTCTCATACATGTGAAGTATTTACAGATTATGAAAGCAGGTAAACACTTTTAAATGTGACAAATGTTGAGGGATTGAGAGAGTAGGCTAAAGAGGTTTGAGGTCTTATACATGAAACTAGGATTCCTGTGGTCATGGAAACAATTTGACATTTAAAAAAATGTGTTTTCCAGATCTTGTGGTGGTCTGAAAAAGTCACACATGTCCAAAATGAATCAAAAAATAAATAAAGATATTTCATCTGCCTTTTTGGAATTTATAAAACCATAAAAAGAATCCCACCCATATGTGGGCAAAATCTCAGGGTAGAAGATTATGAGTTAGGTCTTAAGCAGTGATGCAACAGAAACACATTCCCTTAATGTATTTGATTTTTTTAAACAATCTGCAGGGAAATCAAATTTTTCACTCTGTTATTGAGAGACAAGCTTCACACACACACCAAGACACAAACTGGACGGGTTAGGGAGAAATGTCCGAGTGAGGGGGGCTGCACAAGGACTGATTCAACGGGTAGCTGGGGGGTTTGATGCCTGGCTCAAGGGAACTTCGGCAGTACTCTCATACTTGGTCCGTATGGCTCTCTCATGTTATCTGTGTTATATTGAACTTCTCAGGGATCCAAAAAGTCTGAATAACAGCAGCTTGAATCTTGCAAGAACTTCAACTTCATGCAGGATGAGCCAATCAGTTATTAATTAACTAAATAATCAATTAATTGTGTTTACCTTTTGATAAATACATTTTAACCACTAATTTGTGCGCAAAACACACAAGAATACAGGGATTTTAATTGTTTGATGTACAAAATTGCCTGCTGACGGGCCCCCCACACAAAGCTGTGACCCCCCCCCCCCTCCTCAGTATTGAAAACCAAACCTACGCCCTTGGCTCTGACCCTCACAGACTGCCACCATGTGAAAGTCATCCAGGTCTGTGCAGAACAGATAACACATTAAGGCCTCGGTCGGTCAAATGCGCTGCTGTGTTAAGTGTAAATCAAAGCTCGCTGCTGGGGGATCTCCTCTCTCTCTCTCTCCTGTGTGTGTGTGTGTGTGTGTGTGTGTGTGTGTGTGTGTGTGTGTGTGTGTGTGTGTGTGTGCGTGTGAGTATAAGCTGTCCGAGGGTTCTGGCTCCGTGCCGACCCCACTCGCTTGTGTGTGTGTCCCCCGGGCGACAGGCTGTCAGACACGGCAGCAGCGGCCGGTCGGATGCGGGCAGGCTGCAGCCTCACATGTGACATCACGCCACGCTCAATGAAAACAACGTCAGTTTAAAATCGCACCTATAAAAGCCGTTAATTTAATCATGTGTCGTAATAAAATAAAAATATTCACCGGAGCGGAGAGGAAAGAGGAAACGAGGAAACGAGGAGCTGGCTAATTAACAACTTCGCTGCTCTAACGGTTAAAGTTGAGATGAGAAAAGATTTTTTTAAAACAGCCGTTTAATTTGAACAGCAGCTCTTTGTTTCGACGGTTGGTCGTCCGTGAAGTCGTCCACTCACCGAGGTTTCTCTGGGAGGATTCGGCTCCGTCCGGTAGAGGTTCGGTTCGGCGGTGTGTGTGTGAGAGGGGGTCGTCCGGGGGGGTGGGGGTGTCCTTGTTCTTCACAATGTGCTACACGTAGATCCACCAGCGCGGCTCAGGGTACCACACAGACTGTGGACAACTTCTGGGATGGTGATGATGACACTACAACCACCGCGCATGCGTACGAGAGCCCCGAGCAGCCAGTGGAGGAATCTGAGCAGATGCATGTGCGTGTAGAGAGAGGAGGGGGGGACAGACTCTGTTATAGAGAGTAGTTTTTACAGAGAGTTATTATAGGCTTCGACTTGGTAGAAGAAGTATTTAAAAACCTGTGAAAGCACCGATACCACAGTGTAAAATACTCCACAGCCAATAGAAGTCAAACAATCAAAATGTAATGATAGAAAAACACGAGCATAGTAACTATTATCAGGGAAATCAAGGCTACTTAGATTTTTTTGGTTTACTTAAGGTATCAAAGGTAAAGGTAGAAAGGTAGGCCAATGTCCTCTGGTTGTATGAGACGATATTATCAGATAATAATAATAATAATAATAATAATAATAACTTTATTTTTATAGCACCTTTTAAAAACACAGGTTTACAAAGTGCTTTGACAAACAACAAAAACAAAGCAAACTAAACCAAACACAGAAGAACATAAACAACAGCAAGAACATAACAAATGGAACTCATAGTGCACGATACCCAACAGACATATATAACCCCGACCATCACAAGAACCATCATAAGAACCATCACAAGAACCATCATAAGAACCATCATAAGAACCATCACAAGAACCATCACAAGAACCATCATAAGAACCATCATAAGAACCATCATAAGAACCATCATAAGAACCATCAAAAGAACCCAGGCAACACAAGAACCATCATAAGAACCATCATAAGAACCATCATAAGAACCATCACAAGAACCATCATAAGAACCATCACAAGAACCATCACAAGAACCATCACAAGAACCATCATAAGAACCATCACAAGAACCATCATAAGAACCATCATAAGAACCATCACAAGAACCATCATAAGAACCATCATAAGAACCATCACAAGAACCATCATAAGAACAATCACAAGAACCATCATAAGAACCATCATAAGAACCCAGGCAACACAAGAACCATCATAAGAACCATCATAAGAACCATCACAAGAACCATCACAAGAACCATCATAAGAACCATCATAAGAACCATCACAAGAACCATCACAAGAACCATCACAAGAACCATCATAAGAACCCAGGCAACACAAGAACCATCATAAGAACCATCACAAGAACCATCACAAGAACCATCATAAGAACCATCATAAGAACCATCACAAGAACCATCATAAGAACCATCATAAGAACCATCATAAGAACCATCACAAGAACCATCATAAGAACCCAGGCAACACAAGAACCATCATAAGAACCATCACAAGAACCATCATAAGAACCATCATAAGAACCATCATAAGAACCCAGGCAACACAAGAACCATCATAAGAACCATCACAAGAACCATCATAAGAACCCAGGAAACACAAGAACCATCATAAGAACCATCACAAGAACCATCACAAGAACCATCTTAAGAACCCAGGAAACACAAGAACCATCATAAGAACCATCACAAGAACCATCACAAGAACCATCATAAGAACCATCATAAGAACCATCATAAGAACCATCACAAGAACCATCACAAGAACCATCACAAGAACCATCATAAGAACCATCATAAGAACCATCACAAGAACCCAGGAAACACAAGAACCATCATAAGAACCATCACAAGAACCATCACAAGAACCATCATAAGAACCATCATAAGAACCATCATAAGAACCCAGGAAACACAAGAACCCAACAACACGAGCTGAGACCAAGAGGACCAAAGATTTAAAAAGATGTAAGAAACTAAAAGAGATAAAAGCAAATCAAAAGAGAACAGCAATAAGAAGGTAAGAGCAGAAAAAGAAATAGAGACAAGTGGTTAAGGGATACATTTTTTAAATAATATTAATAAAAATAAAAAGTAAATATAAATATAAAACATAAATAGACAAAGTAAGGAACATAAGAAATTAAGATAAGAAAGAGGAGTATATAATAAGAAGATAATGAGACATGGAAGTGCAGAGGTATTATTAAAGATTTGTATTCAAATTATTTTAATGCAGAAAAATGTCCCTCTTGAGTTCATGTGTACAGCTGCTACTTGAAATTTCATATATCTTTAGTGAAATATACTTAAAGTACCACAAGTAACAGTAACACAGATTAATATCCCCTGTGAGTGTATTACTGATAAATGTAGTTCAGGTTATATTATATTTAAAGACCAGACGAGCAGAGAGGAAACAAAGGTTACTTTTCCATTCTTTCAATCTAGCACAACTATATTTCTTTGTACATAACTACTAATATACCTTTATATATGTGGCGAGATTTGTAATGCTGCTGTACGGGATCGCTGCTAACAAAGTTTTGTTGTGTGCTTTTATACAATGACAATAAAGTGCCTATTTATCTATCTTATTAAAGTACAACAGTTAAATATAAATCTATATAACATGTAAGTAATCACATGAAATGACTTTATTCTGTATTCTTTGTCATATATCTAATCATACACTACTGTAGAAGTAGCTTATGTTTAATGGAAAATACAATGAAAGTATCAGAAGTACTCAGTAATGTCATTTATGTCACCTACACAAGGCTACATAAACAGCTCTGTTTACAGTAAAGAGAAAGTACCTGGATGGAAACTATTTGTTTTAAAAGGTTAATGCAATCCGGTGCCACATCGCTGTAACAGCTTGAAACTGTGACGCTGGTAAACTGCTGACTGCGCAAAAGTTGTGTTTGTGTTTGTCCCTTTTTGGACCATTGCTCATTGTTTTGACCTGGACAGTACTTCTCTTAACCTTACTGTTCTCTGAATCTGTGAAAAGTTCACAAAGTTACAACAGATATTTTTCTTAACAATGCATCGCTCCTGTTGTCATGTCATATCAAAAATCTTGTAAAATTGTATCTGAGAGATCTGGAACAAAAAGAAAGTGGACATTAAAAAAGTCTTGTGAAGTGTGGAAATACATAATACAAGGTTGTGAAATTAAACATGCAGTCCAATCAGGTTGAATAAATGAACACTCTTCAGCAGACAGTACTTCTTTGCAGGGCGTGTCTTATTGTGTTGCACCATGCTGTACACTTCTGTCCTGTGTGGAAATCATGCTCTTTCCCTCCCTCTTTCTTCAGCTGAGTAGAGAGATAATGACAAAAATTAGAAATCGCTTGAGGTCAAGACTGGGTGTGTTGCAGAAAGACAGTTCATGATTATCAAATCAAATGAAGTTTGCAAGCATGAGCATGCAACTGCACTGAGGTGAAGCCCGATTTCATTCTGCACTCTGACCCTTTTAATGACTGTTAATGTAATCACAACGAGCAGTAAAGATATTTCTTCACTATATACTGCTGATATAAGATTGCGGAAGTCAAAGCCTTAGAAAAACAGCTGTCAGTGCGTTCTCATTTACTCGTGCAATCGTGCTGTGTCAGAATAATTTGAAAAGGTCACAGCATCAACTCCAAAGGTTGGTGAAAAAGTTAGTTGAGGTCTTGCAGAGTTAATATCCTCTCCTGCAGATAAATGGTATGCAACATCCCAAATGTACAAACAGGATCCTAAAGGACGGCACTGATGGACAGATGTCAGACACCCGAGCAGTAGGGGGTTCAGTGCTTTGCTCAAGGGCAAATTGGCAACACTCAGTGAACTGGCACCGCTCCAGCTCCCAGACCAGTTTCAAGACTTGGTCTGCACCAGGACATGAACTGGCAACCTTTCGGTTCCCAACCTAAGTCCCTGTAGTCTCTTTTACACATGCACTGCTGAAAATTTCTTAACGATTTTAGGACAGATTTCCTCTGAAATCTTCTTAAGTTGCCTCTTCACATGCATACACATGTATGCACACACATTTTTTCACATATGCACCTCACAGTGGGAGACTTTCCCTTTCGATTGGTTGGGTCTGAGGAAGCAGGAAAAGGATATCAGAGAAAAAGTGGAAAAGCTGGCAAGTATGAAGCAGGTTAATATGTGCACAAAGATCACACCACTTTCTCACCAGTTGCATTGTTCAACCATCTTCACCGCTGCACATCAGCTCACCGACATCGACTGAAAAACTTTACTGATAAAACAGTGGGTGAAGAAAATACTGTTGGCGTTCACACATGCAGCTCATTTTGTGTAAACACAATAAATCTGGAACAAAATGCATCTTTTTCTCTGTCACTTCACAGATGCACAGTAAAAGCTCTAACGTTGGAAGAAGCTGCTTCCCAACTTGTGAAATCGTACTTTCCGAGAAGCACATGAATGAAACATTAATCTTATTTTTTCAAGTTTTCTTGTCTCTGGGGTTTTACGCCACCATTCAACGAGTCCCTCCATTGAATTTACATTCCTCTTCCCCCACTTAAAAAAAGAGGAACCGGATGCTCTTGGCCCTGCTGTAACAGTAAATGTAATCTGACCTGCCCCTCCATAGACCTCTAATACTCCCAGAAGAAAAAGTTGAACTCTTACCCTGCGCTCATAGAGATTCACGTCTCTGGACCTGGATCTGCTCCACCTGTTTTAATATGCTCTTGTCCAATTACTGCAAACAATCGCTATCTTCTGTCAAATGTTTTTCCAGCTGACAGCATGTGAGGGAGCTTTTGGCATAGTGATGTGACAGTCCCTAATTGGAATATTCTCTGTTTCTGCTAATGAGGAAGAACAAGAAGAACAGTGGCAGGGTTTGTATAAGGACACTTTTGGAGTTCGAACTGTCCTCAAAATTTAAAATTCTGGACGAACCTGTTGAGATATCGAGGATTTTAGCTTTGAAAAGATCCTATGTGTTCTGTTGGACGCTTTCCAACCAGGCGGCGGGATTCTCCTGGATATTTATCTGACCCTGTATCCCACTACAAGTAATCTCCGGACAACAAACAGTTTAAAAAGGAGATGAGGACACACACACACTCCTGTTTTGTTGATCATGTGACGAAAAGAAGAGAAAAATACAGACATGGCAGGGTTGCTATAAAGAGAAAACACAAAGTAAGGATGGAGGGGGGGAGGGGGAGCTACAGGACAAAAACAGAGAATGAGAAACAGATTTTGTTTTTGGGAGTTTTCAGGGTGTTAAGGATGCATGCTGTGAGTGAAAACAGTGTTTTTGTGTGTGTCTGCGATCGTCTCTCTGCACATGAGAGGATCTCATTCACTCAGCACACTGAGAGCAACCTCTTCAGAGATGGAGTGACCCTTATCGTACAAACTTTGAGACCATAAAAACTGCCAATGTGCAGAGTCCACTGTGTCATCCATGACCCGCATGTTCGTACTAAAGTAACACAAAGACAACAGTTCTTTTTTTTTTAGCTTTCTGCCCCTTTTACCTTTAACATCGAGTGTGTTTTATTCAGTTAATGAAACACATTCTCCTGCTTCTCCTCGGCCTTCACTTCCCCTTTACGTGCAACAAAGCAGGCTGCACAAACATAGATTGAAAACTAAGTGTACTGTTAGTGTCTGCAAAGATTGAGTCATGTTCCCCCTTTGTTGGGTTTAAAACATTATGACGTCCGCACTGTGTGAAAGATCAGGGAACCCTGAGTTTTTTTAGGTCAGAGCTTTAAACTGGTCAAACAGAATCGATCTGTTTATCTCACCCACTTTGACGCTGAACTCTTTGGTTTCCCCCACCTTTGTCCTACAGACAGTTCCTGTCTACAGGCCCTCTTACCTCTAACCCACTTACTTTTCACCTGCATTTCACCCTCTCTCTGCCAATGCCAGTTCAATTCCATAGAATCAGTTCAAACATTAGATGTATATGCATGACGTTGGACATGTGTTGTCTCAGTATTAGGGAAGTGTTAAGGTTAGACATTAGACCTTATTAGAGTTAATACAAGTATACTCATGTTTACGTTTTAACTGTTGACCCTTTCATTGGGAAAGGAAGTATCATATGAACTCTAATATTTCTGAAGTTTCAACATCCTGTTAGAAAGTGTAAGTCTGTTCCTGCAGGTCCACAGTCTGTGTCGGCCCCTCTCTATTGTCTAGTCTTGTCTACTCAGTCAGACATTGTCAAAGTCTTTCTCAGGTTGCCATGGCTACACGTTGACGCCCTCTTCTACTTTTGCTACCTTTGGTCTACTCTTATCTCCAGCAGGATATAAATGTCAGAAAGTCTCGGCCTTTTCTTCTCTAGTAGCTACTGTAGATGTTAGGCCTGCATGTTATGAGACAAATATGCAATGTGCGATTACATCATTTAGGAGTGTGATAATGATATGAAGTGGAATAAATTAAACAAAATTGAAGAGTGGGGGCAGCAAGCAACCCGGTTTCAAATCTGACCTGAGGCTCAACTCTCTCTCTCTCTCCCCAGTTTCTGACTCGACCCACTTTCCTAACTCTTAAATAAAGGCATAAAAAATCTTCCATTTTCCACCACTAAATTGTCAGCAATTAATCTAAAGGTAGATGAAAGTTAGCTGGAGCTTTATGTGACTGTATACAAATATGTGCCATGTCACAAAACTAAAGGGCACATGCTGCATGAAAACTAGCATGCATTGAACAACGCCGGCATGCCACATGACAGTTTTTAATCTCAGAGTCGTTTAAAATCTGGGGGAGATAAAGGGGCCAGACAAATGTGGTGGACGAAAATTACAACATTTGGTTCTGAGATTTGACGGGCTGCAAGCATAAAGTTGAACAAAAGTACCATACATTTCTAATGAAATGAAAAATTGCTTGAAATAAACTTGTTTGACATGTAGACAAATGTCACTCTGTCAAAATGCTCAGTCACTAAACTCTCACAGCTCTTTCTGTTTATTCAGGCTGTCGTCACTGCACCAAACAACACAATGAAACACAGTGTCACAGAACAACACAGAGACCAGTACATTCCTCTTTTTCCACACTGGAATCATGTGTTTTGTATCTGCAGGCCCATGAAAGAGCTGTAGAGGTGCATGTGTGCATGTGTGTGTGTGTGGGGGGGGGGGGGGAATGAAAGCATGCTGAGTGTTTAAAAAGAAGAAGAGGGGGTCTGGCTTGGGGGAGACAGAGAGGTGAAATGACATTTATCTGGAATGGTGGCACAGAAACTTGGACTCGGTGCTCTGGGAAAAATATGGCACCAAAGGTCAAGGTCGGACGGTCACAGTGTTCAGATCAGCGGGACTGTAGCTCAATTATTCAGAATTTTACATGTTTGTATTTTATATTTTTAAGGTTATGGAACTGGAAAAAAAAGTGGAAAAAAAGAACAACATAAATAAAAATGTGAAGCTTAATGGTGATGATGAAGGGTTGAGGCGGCAATTTCAGCACGGCGACCGCCATCAACGGCCCTCTTCATTAACCAATGGGTGACGTCGCTCAGGTGTCGTCGATTTTTATTTAGTCTATGGAATAGCAGCAGTCATATATCTGCCCTCTTTTTTCTGAAAGACATTAGCAGAAGTGAAGTGCCAGCTGTTGAGACATTTGGAAAAGTAGAACAAACATTTAACAAGAACAATGTTAGATTAACACAGAAACATGTAAAGAATGGTATGTGGCCCTCTCAGCCAAAAGAACGCAACACAAACAAATAAAACCTAACGTAAACCAGATGACACTTTGGCAAGGACACTTTGTTCACATTCAGGCCTCAATTATCCAAAAAAAAAAAAAAAAAAGGGTACAAGTAATCAGCATCAGCCTTCCCAGGATTAAATCGTTACATGGACTTTGTTTCCCTTTTTTTCCCTTTCCAAACTATATGACTCTTGCAGCAACGAAAGGACATTAAAGCCATGTGGAGGATCCTCCAATCACAGCGGAGGAGGAGCTGCCTCGTCAGCAATGACTCCCCAAAACTAGGTCATGGGGGTAAAAAAAAAAAAGGAATCAGCTTCTTTTTTTTTTTCCCCACATGAGAACATGTGTGCTTGCATGTGAGCCAGTGTCCTGTCCTTCATGTTTTTTGTGGACACGACCTTTACTGTAGCTCTTTGATGTCAACGTCCTCCACTGTGATGTCCACTGTATAATAAAACACACAAACACACATACACTAAAATACACACACACACGCACACACAGGCCTAAATGTGTAGATACATATTTCAACATAGACGTGCTCTCATGTAGGTAATTTACAGCTGCGTCACCTGTCTGTCCCTGACCTGTATAAAAGGTCACTGAGGCAGGAGATGAGTCTCTTCTGCAAAAGCATCACACAACCAAACAATGAAATAACGGTCAGGTGTGTATTTACAGCAAGTGGCTATTTGTCTGCAAACAATCAACTCTAAATAAATGGTCACTGATGCAACATGTGCTGTATGCAGGCCATTGTCCATGCACAAAAGGTTTGTGTTTTTGACGGTTTATTTTCCATAAAGCAAATACAAGAACAAAGAAAATCACAGCTCATGCTGCCTCTCTTGCGCTGGAAAAAAAAACAGATGCTTACCTGCCTGACTTCTTCTTCTTTGAGGTGTATTGGTGGTTAGCAAACTCCATTGGATCTGCAGAGTCTCTCTGCACCTTTAAGAAAAAGCTAAAGACCCAGCTCTTTCATGAATACCTACTAACTTAATGATGATGGTCTCCATATTATTGATGATGATGATGGTAATGACGATGGTTTTTGTTTGATAACGACGACTTATAAGATGGTTTCTATACTGATTAGAGCTCTCAAGAACTGCCCTCAATGTTGTGCTTTGCCTCTGGTCACTTCCTGTCAGCACCTGTGTGTCCAATCAGACTCAAAGCTGATCGTTTGCTCTTACTGACATTGTTCCCTTTTTTCTAGATCCTTCCTTGTGTTGTTCTTACTCTCTGATGTACGTCGCTTTGGATAAAAGAGTCTGCTAAGTGAATTGTAGAATTGTTGCATTTCCACCATATACATATATATATATATATAGGTATGGAGTGTAGGTGGAGTACAATTACTTGTTTGCCATCGCCCATAAACCTGATCTTGTGTGATTTAACTTGAAGCTCCGAGTCCTACCTGAGGGTATCAGAGAGAACAAGAGAGGTGGGACGCCCCCCTGAAAACTAGATAACTACTACCCGTTTAATTGTTAGCACTTTACAATAAGGTAGACACATTTTGTAAAGTGGGGAACGAGTGATGATCTAACCACTAGTTAATTAATCATTTGGTATTGGTGTCATATTTTTCACAATAAATATTACAAGAAAAAAAGAGTTCCCTCTTCTCCATTTTTTCAGTTTTCTTTTAAAATAACCAACAAAGCAAACAAACATGTCTGAGCAATAGAAGTTAATATCTGGTTCATTATATTGTCATTGCTGATTTAATGATCTCCCTCTGTGCAGTCAGTATGTCATTAACTGTAAATATTGTATTAGCTGTCACACTGTGAGTCTAAAGTCCTCGTGTTGTTGTTGTGTGTCTGCTGACAAGGAAATTTACGAGCAAAGGGGTAAGAAGAGGCGGGGGCTGCTATAAAGGAAGGTCACACATGTGTTCATGTGTTCATTTGTGTGTGCGTGAGTGTGCATGTGTGCATGTGTGAGTCGGGGGGGGGTGCAGCCTCAAATGTCTTTTAGTGGAACAGGAATGTCATACATGTGTGGAGGAGAACGCACACACTTGGTGAGCAGTAGTTCCCAAATGTTTTCTGTCCCCCCCCCTCCCCCCCTCCCCTCCCCCTCACCTAAAGCTGAAAGAAATTCTTCCACCGTGTCCGCAGTGAACTTTTCTTCAACCGTATCGTCTGTGAAGGATAGGACTCATATGCAACCACCTGTTTTTTGCTAAATTAATAAGAAAATAAGACTGAGGAGGATTTTAGTGAATATGAACTGGAAATTACAAGTGTGCTAAAAGAAAATTGTACACATACTAAAGACAGTTGATGTTACATTTCCATATCACATGAAATCTCCAGACACTTTACAAAAAGAGCAGGTGTACACTGTAACTTTAGTAATCTTTTTTTTTTGTTGCAGTGACCCGACCACAAGCCCACCATGAGCAAGCATTCAGCAACATTTGGAAACAATTGCACCAGGGACACATCGGACATGTGGCAGCAGGAGCTGGGGATCGAACCCCCCAAACATCTGGTTAAGAGACGACCAACTCTACCAACTGAGCCACAGCCGCCTCCAGTGTCAATCAAAAAGAAAAGGAGATTATTACATCAGAAACTTGTCCAGAGTCGACTGACATGTTGAGAAAACCTTGAAAAAGATGAAATCAGGCTGAAACATTTTGACCAACACGATGACTTAACAACTTTTCATTTTGGTGGCATTGATCAATTCACTGGCACAACGACTCAATTTTGAAAGAAGAAGGAAATCTATTTTGGCTGAATTATGACATTATTACAGAATTAGGAAAAGTCAAGACTGTTTCGAAAAAAAACGATTGAGAAAACCAGTAAATTTTAACTGTAAATCTGCAGTTCTAGATGAAGAATTCCCGTTAAAGAAAACTCAAAATGAAGATAAGATAAACCCAATGACCTCCACTAGATTATTCATGGCTCCATTTAAAGCCTCAGAGGACATTAAACAACTGATTGTACAGACTCAATAGATATTTACCCGTAACATATAAACTTAACTTCATGTGTGGCGCTGATGTTTGACAAACTTTTTGTTCATGTCTCCTCGGTCTATAAGAGTTTTTAAAAAATGTCCCTGCACAGTCTCATGTCTGCTCCTGTTTACTGTAAATGTTGTCCAAGCAACCAAACAAACTAAATATACAGCGGTGAAGAGTGAAGCTGCAGGAGACATCACTTAGGTCAGCACAGAGGTACGCTGCCAGGTATGTGACAGGACGGCATCGAGGACGGGCCAGTCATTGTTCCCACTGAAAATATCCTGAGAGATGTTCCACACCAACGATAGATAGATAGATAGATAGATAGACAGATAGAGAGATGGAGAGAGAGAGAAAGAGAGAGAGAGATGGAGAGAGAGAGAGAGAGAGAGAGATGGAGAGAGAGAGAGAGAGAGAGATAAGAGAGGGGGAGAGAGAGAGAGAGAGAGAGAGATAGATAGAGAGAGAGAGAGAGATAGAGAGAGAGAGCGATAGATAGATAGAGAGATAGATAGATAGAGAGAGAGAGAGAGAGAGAGAGAGAGATAGAGAGATAGATAGATATATAGATAGATAGATAGATAGATAGATAGATAGAGATAGAGAGAGAGAGCGAGAGAGAGAGAGAGAGAGAGATAAGAGAGGGAGAGAGAGAGAGAGAGAGATAAGAGAGGGAGAGAGAGAGAGACAGAGAAGAGATAGATAGATAGATAGATAGATCCTGCATGAAGACCAGTTCTACAATTGTTGTTGTTGTGTGCCCTCTTGTGGCACATAAGAAGCATTACACAATACTTCTTAAGCACATTCATAAACTTGAATTTCACTGACATGCCGCCACCTGCTGGACTAAAGTGTACTTTTTAATAAATCAGTCAGGTCCTAATAATAACTACTACTACTGTTAGTGGGAACTAACTTAAAGTTGAAAGAAAAATATAACCAGTGGTTCCCCAGAATTTTCAAATAGCAAATTTTAAATTAGCTCTAAACTAACTTTGGTACAATGCATCAAATGGCAACAATTATAGTCCCTTTCAAATTAAAACAATCCATTAACTTTCAGTGATTTGCATGTCAAATTAGCCTAACATCTAATTGACATCATCAATTTATTTGAAACTGATATTAAACAGTTCAAACTTCAGTAAATTTAAAATAAGCCACATCACATTAAAAGCCACCTGACCGCAGTTGACCTCAGGTATCAATGCGCTAACGGACAGCCAACTACGCGGAAGGATACATATTAAGTATCGCGATGGCGCCTTGATTAAAGTTATCCGTTAATTGCTGCATCAGCACTCCTCCTGTTCGCCCCACGGCACCTGTCTGACACGAGCGAGGCCCTGACGAGCTACCTGCGTCTGCTCAGGTGAGTAAGACAAACATTATGCAACACAACTGAGGTAATACGTGTGTGGGAAAAAAAACAAAAAACGTGTTAACACGAGTTCTGATCATAAATCAGCGTTTACCTGTCGAGACAAGAGCGTGAGTCAGTGTTCACCTGAGCTGATTGTGTCTCAGTCAGGTGAGAGTGAGACCACCTGTCTGTCTGTGGGATGACTCACTTCAACAGTTAAAGCCTTTTATGGATATTTAAAGTGAATCCCTGCTGTCATGTTGAATATGATGATATAAGGCTTCAGGTGGCGAGTGTAGAAAAAGATGTTGGTTTATTTGGTTCAGGTTAAAGGCCTCAGTTTCCGCGTGGGAAGCAGACCAGCTATGTAGACCAGGTGTACTTTGACCTGTGCAAGCAAAAAAAAAACCAGAATACCACCCAAAACATGAGCTCTCAAATCAACTCTTTTGAACACAATGAAGATATAGCACACCTCGGTTGTGGCTCTGAGGTGATGGTAGAGTGTTTGGTGGATTCAATGAACGTTTAGGGCAGATCTGTTTGTGTCTGCAGTATGAATATTTGTAGTCTTTTTTTTCCCCCTCTAGCGCCACCTTATGGTGATATTGATATTTTGGTGCAAACACTTGGTCTGTGGTCTTTTGCTACCTGTCAACTTTGTCCCACAGTCTTTGCATCTTGTTACCAAAAATAAAATCAAACCTATAATAAAGTTGTATTTTTATATGTTGGACTGTTACGTCTTTTGTACAAACAAATAAAGTAATTTCACCTGAGTTGACTGGCAGCTAATTTACATATTCTGCCCCCATAGGTGGAACCTATTTACTAAACGCAACATAAATCAGCAGAAGAGAAGAATACACTCGCTTGGTCTGGCTAATGAAATAAAAACACACTCTTACTCAGTTTTTACTCTTTCAATGTTTGCCTCAACATCCCGCATTGTTTCACATTCTGTGTTTCCTAATGCTGATGTATAGCTGCGTTTGGCTTAGTGTTAGGTGCCGGCCAGGGTCGGGTTCCATCTGTAGTGAAAGGAGCTCCAGAGCTGGTTTGCCACATGAGTCAGTTTATACAGTTTATGTCTAAAACCCTCCAAAACACTTCCTCTAATTCTTCCCAGAGTCTGACCAATAGCGTCTTTGCTCGGCTCACCCAGATGACATCATCTTGAGATCGCTCGGCCGGAGCCACAGAAAGACATTGCACAACTGTTAATCCAAACTTCCTGTGAACTCCAAACAGACAAGCAATCTGGACTCCCTTTCACTCCTAACCAGGCCGTAGATATTACAACATGGACTCTCCCTTAATCATGAGAGGAATCTGCTCCGAGCATTTTTAAGTTTCTGTCTGTCTACACTTGAGATGTCTTTTTGGTAGTCATGAATAAGAGTGAAGTTCTTTCTCTTTCATAATGATGCTGAGTCAGGATGCAGACACTGATGTGTGTAAGGGGATTTCATACCTGAGATAAGTGTCTCTCACTTTGTCCCATTTATGCATTTTTCTGTTTATCTCATGGTCTCGTTTTTACCCACTGAACATACAACTGGTTAGTAGGATCTTGGCCGGTGGTTCTCAACTTCTGGGTCGTTGAGTTGTTTTCAGCGGGTCGCGAAAGTGTCAATAAGTCTAAATATCACTTTTAAAACATGTTTGTTTAGTTTCATCTCTTTGTTCTGTCGCATGTTTTTGTACCGTCTGACGTCCAAACTGAACAGCTTTTCATAAAACAAATCTCATTGGTTGAAAAATATCCAACATTTGGGTCTAGACCAGTTGAGAACCACTGATCCAGGCAACAGGCCTGATGTTTTGTGTGTCATGGTGTACAGACTAATACCAAAGATCTGCACTTCAGGACATGTTTTAAGGAATTTAAATTGAGTATTTCAATATTTTCTCATCTTGTTCTCCTGCAGAAACTTGATAGAGACACAAATCAAAGATGGAGTATAATATGAGAGTTCATTCAGAGAGGCTGGGGAAAACAGACGAGACTTAAACAAATCATTGATGACTTTTGACCCCATCGTTTGATCTTTTCTTTTAAATAAAAAAGAACATTTTACCCTATTGGAAAGGGAAAGTGCCTATAAAGACCCCTCCACATTCATCCTAATGCTTTTTGGCCTTACTGATAAGTTACATAATGACCCACCACATGGCCCTGACCCCAACCCAAACAGCATCTACAACTTCAAAAGGCCCGGAGCTCCTAATACTATCTACCCCATGACCCCTCCCTTATTGCCATGACAACCCGATCATGGGACTCCTCTCCACCTCTCTCATCATTACAGTCGAGATAAAACTGAAGTTCTCAGGAATCCTGAGTGAAGAGTTAAGATGAGGCCGGCCCCCTCTGCTCAGCCGTCATGTGTTTGGGATTAGACTGACTCTCTAACGTGACACTGACGGAGCTGAAAGTCTCTCAGGGCCACCACAGCGCCGAGGTCCAATCATCCCACAGGACCTCGGTGCACCACGTCAAACATTTGGCCGATGAACCGCTAGTGTTTTTAAGGAAGGGAAAGCCACGAGGAAATAACATGTTTTAGTGACGAGTCAAGCCAAAACTTTAAATAATAGATGGTTTCTGTGTCTTATGTGTAAAAATATTCAGCTTGTTTTCTCTTACTTGGTAAAAATTGACCCTTTTTTTGGGGGATGTTTGACTATTGGTCAGACAAAAAGAGATGTATCAAGTAGTCACTTCTTACTCATGATCCCAGGGTGGGCCCTTGGCATAGGCAGTACAGGCAAATGTAAGGGACGCCTGCCGTCCATAGGGGGCATCCTGGCACCCGAGTGAGGAAGGAAACGTGTGTTTAACTTTCACTTAATGTTATTTTATCTGCATCACCTATTTAAAAAGGCCCTATTTTCTTGCTCCCTGCTTTTTGTAGGTGAGGAGGGCAGACGAGTTATCAGAAGCGATTGACACTGATCGTAAAGAACAGCTGTAATACATAAAGCTGTATGCCTGTTGTCTTAAAGTGTAGGAATATTGTGATTGGTGGTGGAATTGGTTGCAATACAAGGGGCTCCAGCTGAAATCTTGCCTAGGGCACCAAGTGGGTCCTGTAAAGGGTGTTTTTTTTTTCTTAAGTTTGTTTTCTTGCTTTTGAAAACAGAACTTTAAAATTCAGTTTTGCACGGCCAGAATCAGCTTTGTTTGTCATCTAAACTCTGTGACCTGAAGTGTAGACTTGACTTAGTCACTATCATCCTTTTATTTGTGTTTTTACCTGAAAGGAGAAACAAGTTTTAGCCCTTAGAGTTTAGTGACGGACGATTTCATTAGAGCCCGACCGATTAATTGGCGAGCAGATAATATCGGCCGATATTATCACATCAAGTGCCCTGATATCACTAGATTTATTCACCAGTTTTTTGTTTCATTGTATTACACCAGCAGTTCTCTTTCACCAGCAGAGGGCGCTATATTGATTATCACAAATATTATCAATCACGTAGTGTTTGATAACTGTTAAAGGGATAAAAGCAATAAATATCTACATCAATCTTTCTCTACAGATCAAACATGGATCAAAGAAATATATCGGCCTTTTCTCTGTATCTGATTTTTTTTTTTCTCTTACTAATATCGATATCGGCCCCAAAAATCCCATATCGTTCTGGCCCTAGTTATTATAGATCAAAATCACCCCGGTTACCCAATTCCGACCCCTAGATACATTTTGTTAAAAATAGGATATACATGGGGGGGGGGGGTGACTTGGGTTTGTGCAGAGGTCTTCTGGGTGGGTGGTCCTGGTTCTAGTCCTGCATCTTTTCCTGTGTGTCGTTCTCCACTCTCTTCCCTCGGGGGGGAAAAGCCCCAAATAAAATCTTGAAAAACTGAATATACTCGAGGAATGTGGACTCTAATTTTGTCGCCCCGTCACTTCCACTACGAGCTCATTAGGGAGGGATCTTTTAATGAACAGGAAGCAGGACTTACAGTCGGATAAAAACGAGTGAATCTTTCCACCTTTTTTTTCCATCCTATTTTCCCACACTTTAGATGTTTACTTCTTTGTCCAAACAAACTTTAAATCTCTTCAGTAAAATCCTAATCCAGTCTCTTTAACCCCCCCCCCCCTCATCTTCTTCTTCTTGGCAGGATTGTGAATGAGTCACATCCTCCAAAGTCTTGACCTTGTGAAAAAAAAGAAAAAAAAGAAGGCAGTTTGCTCAGCTTCCAGGAATCCAGTGTGGGATTCCCCCCTCCCCCTCTCCTCAACCCTCTCCTCCCCACTCCTTCCCCCCTCCATGCTGCTTGTCTGCCATGTTGCTCAACACCGGGCCCTCAGGCTGCTCGTCTCGCATACCTCCATGTTGCTCTGCACTCGCACTGAACCCCGACGGAGCTGCTGATTGGACAGGGGAGGGGAAGAGAGCGTGTACCTGCCAGGTGGAGGTGAATACAGCTTCTTTATTGGCTGGTTAGGAGTGAAATAGAGTATTAGGACTCCTCCTTCTCTCTTTTATCTACTTAAAAAGCACCGGTGGAAACAGCTGAGGAGTAAAAAAGAGAAGGGATTATACGAGTAGTGGACAACACGTTGCCTCAAGGAGTCGAGCAGCTGATTCTAATCACAGGTATGAAGAGTTTGTTTTCTCTTATCTTGACTTGATGTTTTGGGGAAACGGCAGGTTAAGCTGTTTTGGTAACTTGAGCTTCTTTAAAGTTTAAGAGGGAGCATCCATGTTTTCTTATCATCTTTACAAAAACTACAAATCATTCAAATTTGAAGGTGTGCTGTGAACTTCAGGTACGGCTGCTTGTTCTTTGGTCTCTGATCTTTTTGTCTCCATGACAAAGAGACGTTAAAGTCATTTCTGCAAAGTCAGCATCAGTTTACATCAGTGTGTAATCTAAACCCTGTGACCTGAATTGTAGCTTTGACCGAGTTACTGAGAGGAGGAAACTGTAACACTGAGTGTGATGATGATGATGATGATGGGAGTTTCAATAGTAGTGTGTGAGAATGAAACCATTCTTTGTCTGCTTTAAAACAAATTTAATTAAATGTTTGATGTTTTCAGTTGTTAAATTGCAACAGATTTTGAGTTTTTCTCCATTTTTCATAAATTTAAACTACATTTTTGTTCACGTTTTGGGACTTTTATTCAGAAATAGACATTTAAAGACTTGGATGTGTCTGAAATGGAGCACTTTCAGTATTCAGTACGAGTAAATTGTCTGGTATTTATGTCCTAAAACATTGCTTCTCTCTTCGCCTTTGGCTGCTAGTTTAATATTAATTATTTTTACAATGTTTGTATGAACATTTTCAGGAATTTTACGGAGTGTAAAGAATAAATTCAGACAGAAAAACAAAACAGGGCTGACTTTGCAGGACATTATTCTACTTTGCTTCACTTGCACAATATTTCTCAACACAAACATTTACAGGGCGGTTAGCTGTAAAAAAAAAAAACCATTCACTGTCTGGGAACTCTGTTAAAACATGGAAGGTAGACTAATCCAAAAAAAGGCTGCCAGATGCAGAAAAATGTTCAGATTTCCCATCATGCCATACTGGATTGTCTCCATGTGCAGCACAAAGGACAGGTCAGTTAGGTCTCGGCTGCTTGTTTATTTTTCTGTATGTGTACATATGATGGTTGTGTATGCTCCTGTGCATGTGCGTGGTATGGGATGATGCAGGGTCCTTTTTTTGTTTTGTTTTCGAATCCAAATTTTTCATTTGTTTATTTGTGTCTTCTGTGAAGCACATTGCATTTAGATTTGTATGAAATGTGCAACAAGAGTAAAACTGAATGAAATTAGTTTTTTCGTTGGTTTGATGATTTGAGCAAACTTGCTGAATATCTGGACTTTAAATTGGTGAAGGATGTTTTTGGTTTCAGGCTTTAAATGTTCACGGTGGTCCCACTCACTGTTCTTCAAGACGTTACAAACTTTATAGAAAATAACTTTCTTGTTGGGAAAAAAAAAAAGTCATTCATTGTGAAGTTTAAATGTCAGAGTTTTAGAAGTAAGGGCTTTAAATGAAATGTTTTCAAGAAGACATTTTTTTGTTTTTGGCATCTCACATGAGGAAGGAATTTTTATTTTTCCCTTATAAAAAACCACATTAGGAATTGAAAGTTGTTTGCTTGACTTCTAGTAAACTGTGATAAACATTTTTAACTCTAATCGTTTACAGCCTTCAGATGAATTAAGATCAAGCACATTCACTGATATTAATAATCTCCACTTGTAGTTTCACATGAAGATAAAACCTTAAATCATTTTGTTTTATTCAAACCATTCCTGATGTCTAAAAACACAAAGGACACGATGTTAAAGGAATTAACGAGCCAGTCTCTAACTTGACAATAGTCCACCTGCTGAGTGACGTCGGGACCCCGCAGGCTGCTCCGTCATCTCCCCGGCTCGTCCGCCTTTTTATTGTTTGATTCACCCGGAGCGTGTGTAACTCACAGATGACAGTTATTAGTTGTAAGCTGACGATGTTGCTGCAACATGCGCCTGCCTGTCGCTCCGCCTCCGGGCTGTAAAGTTGCAGAAGAGGTGAACAGGTAGAGACATTGCGAGGTGTTGTGAAAGTGTGTCAGTGCGCTACAAAGGAGGAGATTGTTTGCGATGATGGAGCAGTGTGTTGGTTGTCGGCTTGTAGTCGCCCTGGAGGCTTCAGATCGAGTCACAGGGAACAGATGGTCAATGCCTGTGTGACACGCTCTATTGACTTTCTGACTCAGACAGGGAGGCTACTTCATGCTGCCGTGGTGACAGAGTCAAATGTGTGATGTGGCAAAATGTATTGATTTCTAGATGAGGTTTTGCATTGCCAGGTCAGATCTCAAACCTCTGTCTCACTGAGCAAATGACCACAGTAGAGATGGAAGTTAAAAGTTAATCGAGCAGTGTGTAAATGCTCAGGAAAGATGTTTCTCCTCTGCTAAGTTTTGGATCCCCAAAACGTGCAAAGAAGAGGTTGCTGAAAACTTTCTTGCACCAGGACTTGTTGCTGTGTGGCTTTTGTTTTGTTTTCATTTTGGCTCAACCTGCCCTTTCTTTTGTGTGTGTGTGTGTGTGTGTGTGTGTGTGTGTGTGTGTCCTCTCTCCCTGCCTCCCTGCAGAGTTACGGCGTGTGTTTCCTGGCAAAATCGACACCACAGATTGATCGCTCAGACGTGCAGCAAAGATGGCCTCCGTCGCTCCGTTCAGCCGCAGACAGTGGGCGTCCCAATCCCTCAGGGTCACCGCCAAGGAAATGTCCATCGTCACAGCCCGAGGGAAAAACAACGCCATCGCCGAGCGTTTCTCCAAGTGAGTCTAACCTCTCCTCTCCTCTTACTCTCCAGCTTCCTCCTGGAGTTTAATAATTCATCAGCAGCCACTCAGCAGATTATTTGATTCACCCCCCCCCCCCCCCTCCCCTCCCCCGGACGTCTCCTCTGCTCATCAGAAACGAGGTCATAGTCTGCCTTTCAACACTTTCTAACCAGCTGATTCAGCTTCCTCTTTTCTGTAAAAATGTGACTTATCACGCCGTCATGAACTACCAGTTGTTCTGGTTTCGTTCCTGTTAAGGCTCGTACAGATTAAGACTTTTTCTTAGAAGCACTCACACACATCCAGGGCTTCCCCTTTCACATATCAAGTTACTAATGAGTGAGATGGAAGGTTATATGGTTGGATATTTCCTCCTTGTACTTACTCTATCTGACAACTAGGGGTGAGTACTGCCCTGCGTGACAACTTAGACATTTATTGTTTTTCCTCCAAGTGTGAGAAATTGTTACATTTATTTTCAAATCTTAACTTTTTATGAAACACCATTCACCAGATTTCATTCTGACTGATGGTGTGTTTTTTATTTAAAGACTTTATATGGGATTTTTCACACTTAAATGTAGAAATCAAGTATGTCCTCTGAAAATAACTGAGTCATGACTGTCTACAATGGGTGTAACACCCGAGTCCCACTGTCTGTGATGTTTTCAGAGTCCTATCTTCAGTTTGTTTACATCGCCCGGACGGCGGCTGACTCCTCCCATCCTGTATAAAAGTTGTTTAATTGAGGGACTAGAGAAAAGAAGAATAACATACTGTACTCACTGCTTAACTGTGTTTCTAGATCACGCTCAAGACTTGAGCTTGGGAACTATTGATCTAAAATTAAAAACATCCCATCTGTGGAGTTGGAGCCCCCCAGAGTGTCATTGAAAAACTCTGAGCCATAAAAATGTTTCTAGACTTAAAGTTTATAGCTACTGACGTCTCTTTATGACCGACAAAAACAAACCAGACCTCGAGGAAGAGGATGAATTATCGCCATGAAGTCGATGTTACTGCAGCTGAACCGTCCTTTGTGTATATATATTAGTGTTGAGGTTAAAAGTGAGTGTATTTTAGACTGTTAAAAGACAGCAGGATGACATTTCTAGTCAAAACATGACTTATACATGTTCAGGGCAAAGATCAGTAGAGATGAGAGGTAACATTTTGAACACAGGGGGGCGCCATATCTTACAAGAAGGGAAGGTTCCTCACAGCAGCTTTAATTAAGTTTTCCCAATAAATTCATGAACAATAACACGGAAAGGAAAAGAAAACATTGCCACACTCTTTCTTTGATGGTAAAATCTTATTAGGAAAGGACATAAATATTTGGGTTTGGGAGTGAACGGAAAAATGAGAAGGAATCGAGTGGGGTGAGGCTTATTTACTGTGAGCACAACAACGGAAAAGAATCTCTTTGTGTCAGAGTTAACAAGTTGTGAAAGGGGTTTTCAGTGTTTATCCAGCTCTGCATGGGTCTGTAAACCTTTCTGTGTTCTAACCTCTCTCCATTTTTCAAAAGCATCTCCAATATTGATCCTAGTTTGAGCACGTTTCTGCTCGTGGAGCTTATTAGAAACATGCAGAGGCTTTTTAGGTCGGGTACAATCACTTCTATCTGAACCACTTCTCTTGACCGCTTCCATCGCTGCAACACCTGTTGACCTGATAACTGCTCTCATATCTGGCAAACCGAGGGGCGTCCAAAACGGCCGTGTAGGGGGGTCGCCTTAAAAGGTTCTACCTTCTCTGGTCCAAACAAATCCAGAGCATTCAGGAGCAGAATCTAAAGTTAGAAGGAGGACATACTGGCTGCTGCATTGTTGTCAGAGAAGCCAGCACTTCATCATAGCTTGTTTCCTTAATGTCTGATCAGATAGTATTGGACCTTTAATATATTCTATGATGAGAGGAAGTTGTTCTGTAATAATTTAGGTGTTGTAAATGTAACCGTGGAGTTTCATTGGTGCAGTTTGGAAAGTCGTGTTGCTGAGGCCAGCAGCAGTCATGATAAAACTATTCTTGTGGTCTGAGGGTTTTGCTCCTTTTTAGGTCTGAGCTTCCTGTCAGACGGGAGTGTTTTAGAAAATTCTGTGGTCAGAGGTGAAAGACAATAGAGTCTGGGTTTTCTCTAGAGTTAAGAAGCAGAGGTGGTCAAAAGTCCTCTTTGTCACTTCCTGGTCCTCCTCTTGCATGTCCAAACATGGGCTGAATGATCTTTCCATCCAGATTAACTGCTTCACATGAAATCATCTGTTTTTTGGAGCGAGAACATTTCATGTGAATTCCCCTTGGGCGTGTTCAGCAGGATGAGACAGGACCAGCATTTTTGTGATGATAAATAAATGTTCTTCAGTTCACAACTTGTCTCTCTTGTTGTCCTCAGGTACCAGATGGCAGCGGAGGAAGGCAACGCAGAGAAGAAGAAAGCAGTATGTACCAAATTTAATAAGACACACATCTGGTTTGTGCATTCAGCGTTCGATATGCAATTCTACAACATTCAGCAGACGCTTTTATCCAAAGCAACATACATCAGAGAGTAAGAACAACTCGAGCAAGGATCTAGAAAAGAGGAAGCAACTTCAGGAAGTGCAGCTTTATGTCCGCTCAGACACACAGGAAGTGACAAAAGGCAAATTACAACATGGACAGATGTTCTAATCAGCATCAAAACCATCCTAAATATCTCATTGTCATGATCAAACAAAACCATCGTTATCGTCATCAATACTATCATTAAGGTCGTGTGTGTTCATAAAGAGCTGGGTCTTTAGCTTTTACTTAAAGGTGCAAAGGGACTCAAATGGAGTTTGGACGTTTGTTTCACCACTGGGGGGCGACAGAGGAGAAGAGTAGAGTTGGAGACTTTGGGCCATTGGCAGAGCGTAGTGGGACTACAGAGTTTATGTAAGGAGGAGCAGTTTTTGTCGCTGTTTTGTAAGCGAGCATGCGAGCAGTAACTGGGAGCCAGTGTGAGGAGATGAACAGCGGAGTGACATGTGCTCTTTTAGGAAGGTTGAAGACCAGTCGAGCTGCTGCATTTTGGATCATCTGCAGGGGGTTTGATAGTGCCTGTAGGAAGACCTGCCAGTAAGAAGATGTAATGTGATATAACGAGCCTGTACCAGGAGCTGTGTAGCACACTCTGTACAATACTCTGAATTATGAAAGCAGGGATTTAACTTGTTGTGAAGTTTTGTATAGAGCATTGTACCGCTAGTGAAATAACATTCAAGTTAAAGAAAATATTCTGAGGGTCTAATTTTAAATTCTCTCGGGTACATACATGTCTGTTAAGCTTCTCTCTTTTGCTGACCGTGGTTGCACAGCGGTGTTTGAGGCTATGACCTGCTGATGAAACCATTTGCATTTACGGTCTTCTCTGCTGTTACAAACTGGGTGCAGTGTCGACACTTCGGGGAAAGAGAAGTCACACATCAACTCAGCTGTGGTTTTATCAGCTGAAGACAGTAGGCTGAAGTGGTTTGCTGTTTCCTGTGATGTCTGCAAATAAAGAGCTACCTACACCAAAAAGAAAGAGACTGACTACAGATGAAAGACAAGAAATGAATTTGAAGTCCAGAGGAAGGACATCTGTCAAAATCATGAGCAAGGACACTGCAAAGGATCTTTTTTAGCTTGAAATCCCCCCAAAAAACATGCAATAAATGCTACGCTGTGTGAGCTAGGTGGTGCTAACTAACACTACTAAAGGGAGATCTTCACTTTAGGATATGAAGAGGAAATGGTTTGTTTGGTAGCCTGACACGACTCTTTGAACCTCATGTTTAATCATTGACTCGCTTTTTCTTGATAATTCTTGATAGTTCTTGATAATGGGAGATGACTTTTTATGTCGCCGGCTGGAGACTCATCTTTGAGCTACTTCAAACTAGGAACTGATACTGCAAACACTCAGGGTCCACTCCCACTGGTTTTCACATCGATCTTTATCTGACACTTCTTCTGCCTCTGAAGTACAGCTTTTATTTGAATGTAGGGGAGTGTGACGTTCACTCTCAGCCCTGCATTTTGTGGATTATAATTGTTGTTTTAGTGGTAAAGGAAATTAAAGTGTGAAAACTCCAGTAATGTAGCGGTCTTATACTGCTGCACTCACATTGTTTAGAGTTGCTAGCACGTGTGTTTATAGGAATGCAATAAATTAGGCTAAAAAGTCTTTTATTAGAGACATAAATCTTCAGTGAGGCGTCTGTTGTTTAACATTGAGCAGTGTTTCCACTCACACACACACACACACACACACTCGTGCGATAAAAGCAGCGGAGTGGTGTTAGCGTGTGCTGTCATGCTGCAGTGGTAACAGGATGCCTCTGTCCCACCTGATCTGTGTGGGAGGGAGTGTTAGAAAGACTCTGTCTCTGTGCGTCTGTGGGGAGGGTGCAGGGTCAGAACGCTGCTTCAGTCTCAGGTAGGTGTGGTGCTCTTCTTTTTACACAGATCTCGTTTATCTTTGCTTTTTGGTCTACTTAAAATCAAATTGAACAATTCAGAAAGAGGAGCTCTGTAGTGTGTCGGTGCGCTCGGTCTGCATCGCTCAGATTCTGTGACTTTATGGCATGATGTTTACATCTGGACTTACCTTGAAAGTTGTGTTTACACTGTTAAACTTTGACTCTACATGCGGCTTGTTATGCAGAAGTTTGAACTTTCTTGTGGTCGCTCACTTTGCTCTCTCAGCCATGCCAGCATCACGGCTCTGCAGATAGTCGAGTAGGTGTCGTTTTTTTCACTCGGCTGCTTTGGTCGAGGCTTAAATATCTGAACTACCACTGGATGGGTTGCCTTCAAATTTCACACAGAAATGAAAGTCCCCCAGAGGATGATGGATCCTTACAGCTCAACTAATTCTTGTCACTTCCTCTATTGTGCCGTCTTAACATTTACATCTGGATGTCTTGAATTGTTCAGTTCATCCTCAGGTGTTTAATCTTCGTACATATCTTGGTAGTATTTTGTGTATTATGCATTCACTATTATCTACATAATGATGTTAAGATGTCGCGCAAGATTTCTCATATCAAATACAGACACCACATCCGACTGCCTTCTCTGTTTCTTATTTAGTGAGAGGGGTGAAGCTGTCACTCATAGTCCTCTGCAGGTTGTCATACTTCAAATTTAAATTGTGAATATTGAGGCCGAGTGTTGTCTTGATAAGTGGTGAACATGGTGAATGTAAAACCTCCTTAATACCAGGATTGGATTTCTGCACATTTCTAGCATGGTGATGTAGTGTTTAGTTAAATTACAGGCTTATCACACACTGGCTGTTTAGTCTCACCCTGTGCTACTCTCACTGTACATCTGACTGTTTTTTGTTTTTTTCTGTAGTCCACACTGCAGACTACAAGCAGCTACTTTCACTTCAGTGTGCATATAATCGGAGCGTACTTCTTTGTCATAACGTTGCCCTTTTGGACTTTGGATCCTCTTGCAAATACATCTGTCATTGTTCGCAGAGCAGAATTTGAATAAAATCGTTGCCAAGTAGACACTGAACTGTATTTGCCGGCCAACTCTCCTGGTGGTTCAGACGATGTGATGTTTTTTTAGAAAGGGTTTGAATGAACGTCAAGCTGCTTTTTGGGATCCTACATGGGAGATCTTTTTCTGACTTAGTAGTATATAAAGTGTGGTTGTGTTTTGCAGGTTTTCCTGACTTGGTGTCGTTGTAACTCTTTTTAAAATGCTAAATGTTCTGCAGTAGAAAAAGCAAAGTGAGAATGAGGTAAAGGTCTCATTAGGGAATCCCTAAAATAAACATCAAGAAAAAGATCTCAGTCAACACGGCTTATCAGAAGTTTGTTAATCCAGGTTGAGTCTTTGTGAAAACAGTTATTTCGCCCTCTGTTGAAGTTTCCAGCTCTCTCTCTCTCGCTCTCTCTCGCTCGCTCTCTCTCGCTCGCTCTCTCTCTCTCTGTCTCTCTCTCTCTCTCTCTCTACCTTCACCTTTTTTCTCATTTCCTGGTCTTATTTTCCCTCACTGACTGACTGTCTCTGTTTCTGATTTTCTCTCCCCTCCCTCCCTCCCTCTCTGTTTCCTCCCCTCTGTGTTGTTGGGGGTGGGCTTGTTACTTCATGCTGCTCTGATCACTTCTCAAGTCTCTCACATCTGGGACAGCTTGTAGGGTTTTCGGCCGGCCAGACACACACACACACACACACAAACGCACAGCACACAACGCCAACTGGACAGCCGGGTCTTCAGCCTCTTTTCAGGTTTTTAACTCTTTACTTTGGCTGCTTTTTTCCTGACTTTGTTCTAGCTCTGCCTCCTTTCCGTTTTGTCTCCTGCAGATCCAGGTTTCCTGTCGTGCATGCTGAACAGCTCTTTGTCTTTTTTTTGTGCAGTTGTTTCCCGCTCTTGCCTTTTTTCTCCTTGTTTTTTCCGTCTCACCTAGCTGAAAGTTTTCTGGTTTGCTCCCATGTTGTCCTACTTGTGTGTGTTGGTCGGTGATATCTTTGGAATTGTTTAGTTTCATTCAGCAGTCGTCGGGTCGGGTGGCTCGAGTCCAACGCTGATGGAATTCATTGAGCAAACTAAAACCAGATTCACAGAGCGGCTGACATCGCTCAGCGGGAGTCCTCTCTGACGAAGCTGTAGAAAAAGTGAATCATCAGATATAAACTGTGGATGTGTGGTCAGCAGTTTACCTTCTCTGCTTTTGTCTGTACTCAGTCTCAACCCTCAAGTCTTTCTCATGAGCTCATTTATGATCAGCTGTTACGATTTCTTTGTCATGTGTTTGACATCAGACTAGATAAAGAGTCTGAAGTTTTGAGTTGGCAACTTTTTCCTCTAATTTCTTGATTTTCAAACGGTGGTTTCAACTTCTTAAATATGAGAGAATTTAAACTTTTCTTTGTCTTTTCTGACGGTCAAATATACGTTGACTTTTAGAGAAAGTGATCTGAAGACCTTACCTCTTGTTTTAACAAATGTTGTGATGATTGATTCAATTTATCAAACATTTGAAGTTGAATTTACATATTGAAACCTGAAGTATTGAAACCTCTCCATTAGACATTTATAATTATCCAGCTTCCTTATTGAATCAAAGCTACATCTTCATGAAGTTTCTTATTGGCCCTGACCGATATGAGATTCTTGAGGCCGATATTGATATCAGGAAGAGAAAAAAATCAGATACCGATATCGGACATTATCGTTCTTAGATCCTTACATAGAAAGTTGTCGATATTTGTGTTGATCGCTCAAAGACTGTTATCAAACACTGGTGGAAAATATATATAATGGAGACAAGATGGTCATGGCCCGACCAAAATGGATTCTTGGGGCTGATATCGGTATTAGGAAGAGAAAATAATCAGCTAACGATAAATTGGCCGATATCTTTCTTTTGATCCATGTTGGATCTGTAGAGACGAGAGAGAGTTTATCCCTTTAACAGTTATCAAACACTTGTGGAAAAGATATATAATGAATACATGATGATCACTCTAGCGCCCTCTGATGATGAAAGAGAACTGCTAGTGTGATATAATGAAACTCAGATGAAATGCTATTTGACTGATGATAAATCTAGTAATATCTGTGATTAAAATTAGCCCAAGCTGATAGTCACTGGATATGCTAATATCGGCCGTTATTGGCTGGACGTTAAATTGGTCGTGGTCTAGTTTCTGACATCTGTTTGAATATAAATATTTACTACAAGTTATCTTCGTCTTGCAAAAATGTAAATTCATTGCCGATCGTTGACTTCAGATTAATTGCTGAAACTTTTTTTTTTTTTACCATCCCTGTCACCCAGGGGTTAAAGTTCATGTTGTACCCCAGATTTAACTAAATGTTTATAACGGCTGATTTCTGTATTTTTTTTTTCTTGGCAGGTTGCGGAGCCTCTACCCTCCTCGCTGCGCAGCGGGAACCTGAGTGTTTTAAAGAAACGTTGGGAACAACAACAACTCAGAGCTCCACCTAAATCTTTCCCCAGCAGCCCAGCCTCACCTCACACCAACATCACTCAACCAACGGGTCCTAAAGCTACACCGCCATCACACACCCAGAACCATCCTGACACACTCTCTAAAGACCAGGACCCTGAGCAGGAGACACACGCTCATTCTCAGACCAGCTCCAACCAGCTGCAGACGGATCGGCTTGAGGACCTGAGCGACATGGAGGAGAAGCCCAGCAGAGATCCAGAGGAGCAGGAGGGAGCGGCGGCTGCTGAAGTACCCGACTCAGAGAAGCCCAGCGTTCCTCTGAACAGCCTCAAGATGATGTTTGAGAAGGGAGAGAACCTGACTGACAAGGTGAGTCTCTTGCCTTCAGAGAGAGGATTGTACACTCTGACTTTGTGGTTTTGTCCTCAACTCTTGAGCTTCTTCCACCCATGAAGTATCGACAGTTTGTAGATTATTTTCCTGGCCTCCAGGTCCGGATGTTTCCTGGAATTTACTTTCACCTCACAGCAGGAATTTCAACGCCTGTAGGGCTGCACACAAAAAAACGCCATGTCATCGTTATTGCAGTATGAGCATTTTGCAAAAAAACACATTGCAACGTTCGGAATTTGTTGCAATAAGTACATTTGTTTTCACAGCAAAAATAAACATGTTGTCTGTCATGGCGGCCGCCGTGACACAACACCCCATTAAAACTCTAAAATGAAGGATTTCTCTGGCTTTAATCACTGTTGGAAATATTTGAGGTAATGTAAGTACTCGACAAAGAAAAAGTAAAACATAGGTTTAGTCCAGTTTTTTTATTAAATTAGATATTTCAGTGTAAACATTTAACATATTACATCTTCATATTAAACCACACTACTGCTGATAAACATTCAAAGGAGAACTTTTCTTTGTCCAATGTTCATTAAACAGGATCAAATGCTTTTATTGGGACTGATCAGGCATTTGTTTTTTCTTTTAACGTGCCCGACCTCAGCTCCTCCAACTCGCACCAGAGAGCCTGAAGTTAACGAGGTGTGAGTTAACAGTCTGAAGAGTCTGAAACAGAACAAGATCACAATTAGTTTCAGTTTTCAGTTTAAAAAAACACGTCGGCTTCTTCTCCGAGAGGTCAGAACCCTGCAGTGCTGGCATGCTGCGAATCACATGGTGCAGCTTCACTTCACCGTCCTTCACCTCCACACACACACACACACACACACACACACACACACACACACACACACACACACACTCAGCTGACTTGCACATCCTCTCTAAAGGCATCAGTAACTCGAGCCCGTGTTTAACGCTCCTGCAGGCAGCTAATTGTTTCTTGTTGGGTTATAAAAGTCGAGTCCTTTTAACGTCATGCATCCCCCTCGAGGCGTGTAAAATGTAAAGCGCTCACACTCGAGGTGTGGCACGTTAACAACGGGCACGCTGTGTTTCTCCACAACACAGCGTGTCATTTATGACAGGAAGAGAACATTACAAGCTATTTTCTGAGGCTTCAAGTATCGGGCTGATCTTTCATTATTCAGCGGGTTTAGATCGATCGACAACATGCAAAACGCATTTGAGTCAGCATGACTAAGTCCTATTTCAAATCGGTCTCTTTCAAGCTTTAGCTGCTTCAAACTGTGAATAACTGCAGTTGTCACTTTATTTGTATTAACAATGGATGATCACAAGACTGCTTCGATCTGAAACGGCTCATTAGTTGTGACCAAACCTCACAAGAAGACACGTTGTTGTGATGTTTTTATGGCATGAAGTTAATTCATTAGGTTTTCCCACAACTTGATTTGAAGGTTTCCTTTCTTCACTCTCAAAGATTTTTTTGAGGCTCGAGCAGTCAGATCTTTTTTTGTGTGTGTGTGTGAAAGTTCACTGTTCGTTCACTGTTCATTCACTTTAATCACAACTCTCATCACCACTCAGACAGTTCCATTAAAAAGCTTCTTGATGATTGGGTGATTGGGATCAACACTCAGCTATTGTTGTTGTGATTCGATTTAAAGATCCTTTGCATCCATCAAAAAGTTGAAGGTAAACATTAACATGCATTAATTGGCAGCGTTTTGTTACTAGACCTTCACTTGAGGCTTTTCCTGATGCAGGTCTAGTATATAAACGTTGCCTATAACTGTATGTTTGCGAGTAAGACTGTGAGTTTACTTAAGTCGATTAGAATGATTTCTCAGCAAGTGTGTGCTAACAAGTTTTCCATATGATCTTTAACAGTTGTAAATGTTGTTTTCAGCTTCCCCTAAGCGGCTTGAACTTGCACTTTTCAGTCAGATATTCTTCTAATTGTACTCCCCTAAGGAGGGTAAAGACAAGAGAGAAGTAAAAGTAAACCCTCTGGACTCTCTTCATCCTGCTTCTGAGATTCTGCCTGACCTAAACGCTGCGAGCAACAGACAGCAGGAGGCTCATTAGAGAAGTTTAGTGAGCAGATAACAGCTCCACTCTCCTCGTTCAGAGCCAGCTCCCGAGGCGAGCCACTCCTTGAATACTTTCTGCTCATCCATTACTTTACATGTTTTTATCTTATGAGCTACAACATGTTTTTTTTGTCCTCTTGTCAAGTCTGTGAGATGAACAGGCTCGAACATTTCCCCTCAAGTTATTTGTTTTTTTTAGATAAGGATGATGTTATTCTTCAGCTTTCTGACTATCAACAAGTCTTTTGCAAGAGCAGAAACTTTTAATTTCTTTGAGTCCTAAAGACAGTTTTTAGTACTGAAGATGTCAGATTTGAGTGTTTTTGTCCCCCAAGATTTTTACAAAGATGCATCAATTTCTTAAAGGTCACATCATCTCCTCCTCCTCAACCAGTTTAAATAATTCTCAGAGCTCCTTAAAACATGTGTGTGAAGTTTCTTGTTCTAAATCCACTCTGATCCTGTATTTGATCATGTCTATAAACCCCTCTATTTCAGCCCTGCTCAGAACAGGCTGTTTCTGTGTCTGTACCTTTAAATATGTAAATGAGCTGTGTCTGACCACACCCCCTCTCTGGAAATGGGTGTGGTTCCAGCTTTCTCACTCCATGTCCTATTGTTTACGGTGAGAAGGCAGACTCAGAGGGCAGAACAAACACCTAGCTGTGGGAGTGTCACCCACCTGGGGGAGGGGCTACTGCCCTTTGTGATGTCAGGAAGGGAAAATCTCCAAACAGCCTGTTTGAGCACACAGTTTCTGAAAAGGGGAGCAGGCAGAAGATGGAGAGGATGGACTTTTCTCATATTTGTAGACGGAAGAGGGACACATATTAGTGTTACAGAAACATGAGATATATTGGGGTTTAGATAACTGATACACTTTGTAAATGGTCATATTTGTTTATAATAAGAAAAATGCAGAAAACCCAGACTTATCCTCTGAACCTGGGAAAGCATTTGTTGAGATTGTATCACGTTCATTTCTGAAAAAATTGACCTGCTGTCAAAAAAAAACAAATCCAACAAAGACTCAGTTTCTCTGCTGCTCCGACCTCCTGTGAGCCTTGGAGAAGTTCAATCAGGGAGGGGTAAGGGGATTTTTTTCATTATGAGTCTAATTATCGTGTTGCACATTTTATCTTACCAAAAGTGGAAAGGACAAATTGTGTAGTGAAATCCTCGAGGAGTAATACAGGATCTGTACAGTAGACGCAGAGTTGAGTGGTTTTGTACAATAGGGTCCTCTGTATGTTCAGAGGGCCGGGGGTCCCTCTGCTTCTCTTTGTTGAGCTGCACAGAGCGGGAATGATGTCACGGTGCAGGCTGGCTGGCGGGCTCATGACTGCAGACAGCTGATCTGCACTTAGAGCCTCTTCAGACTGTCTCCCCCTAAAGCCATCAAAGCCCCCCGGCCTCCCCTCCCACCTCATCAATCAGCCCTGTTGTCCACTTCTTCTCCGCTCCTCAGCTCTCAGTCCATCTTTTTCCTGTTTCCTCTCAGCACTCCCTCCTCCTCCTCCTCCTCCTCATTCTTCTGCATATCTCCAAAGACCTCAACCTCCACTTTCTGTAAGCCTTGCTAGCGGTGTATCTCAAGGGGACGGCATAGTCAGTGTTTAAAGGCTTTATATACACCAGCATGAAACCAAAACATCTCACGCTGCATTGTTGTGTTAGCATGCTAATGCTAGCGATCTTTATTATGCTGGTATCTTCACACTGCATGTAAATTTACCTGAAATGAGCGTGATCTAGAAACACAGTTAAGCAGTGAGTACAGTATGTTATTCTTCTTTTCTCTAGTCCCTCAATTAAACAACTTTTATACACGAGGGGAGGAGTCAGCCGGCCGTCCCGGCGACGTAAACAAACTGAAGATAGGACTCTGAAAACATCACAGACAGTGGGACTCGGGTGTTACACCCATTGTAGACAGTCATGACTCACAGAGTTATTTTCAGAGGATATACTTGATTTCTATTATATTGAAGTGTGAAAAATCACATAAAGACTTTAAGTCCGTCCACAACATGGGGTCAGACTGAAATGTCTCAAAATGGTTGTTTTGCTTTGGTTATCTTCTGACTCCATCTGAACCAAGACCATGAAAACCCATGTGTGACACTCTGGGAAATCTTTGGCTGTGGACTCCAGCGTGTTCTAGGTCTACCCGGGGTCCTGGCGACCATGATGTATCCTAATCAGAAGCCTGAACCACCTCAACTTGCTCTTTTCAACGCCAAGTAGTAGCAGCTCTCCTCAGAGCTCCCTCCAGATGTCTGAGCCCCTCACCCTCATCTCTGAAGACGGAGCCCAGCCAGCCTTCAGAGGAAACTCATTTCAGCTACCTGATCACTACCAAATAACAACCCACAGCTCATGAGCATGAGTGAGGGTTTGAACATAGGTTGACTGGTGAAACTAAAACTGTTTGAAATCTGGAGATCTCTCCTCTCTTCTATTATTTAGTGCAGCTGTGCCCCGAGTACGTTCTCAAAGGGCTGCTACTGTAACACAGCTGCAAACTGGAGCAGCAGCAAGGAGTTAATTCAACAGAAAATGAATGACTTCTTTTAATTGTCTGGGTATGTTTCAGGCAGAAATGAGAGAATACGTTTTTGTTTGTGATAAGGAGAATTTCTTCTTTTCTAAGATTAAATTAAATCTTGGATTTTGTACCAAAAAAACAATCCGCTTTGACTTTTAGAAACCTGGAGGTTTTTAAGATTTCTTCATACTTAACAATACATTTATTAACCTAGAACACTATGGACATTATTCTGTTTAAATAGTCTTTAGTTTCAGTCTATTTATTGCATGTCTGCCCATAGCCCCCCCCCTCAATTAAGCCCCCCTCTCAGGGCTGGGCAAAGCATGAAGTCATCAAGCGCTGAAATGAATTTACCCCCCTGACATCCTTTCCCGGCAAACCCCTCCCTCCAACACACTCAACACACCCCAGCCCTGCACAGCCAAATCTTTACTGACCCCCCCCCCCCCATCTCTCCCTCCTTTCCTCCTAACTCCCCCCTACCCCACCCTCCACCCGTACACCAGCTGCTGCACCACTCCCCTCCTGTCCCACCCTGTACGCCCCCGCCGCTTTATTCTGAAGCTGTGTGGAGCGTGACACCGTAAAAAAGAACAAAACAAACTGCACACGCACAGATGGATATATGAAGAGGAGGGGAGGGGGGGGTCACACCATGGCACACTTTGCCTCCCCCCTCCTCCTGCCGTCATCCCCACCTTCTTCCGGCCGCACCCCCTTTTTTTTGAACACCTGCTCCCTGTCGCCTGTGTTCCTCCTCCTCCTCCCTTAAACCCTCTCCAGAGGCTCTCCCTCGTCTCCCCCGCTCAGAAGCCAGATCCGTCTGAAGCGCTCTCCTCTGCTGGATTCATTCACTCGCTCTCCCCGGACTTCCTTCACCTCCTTCTTTCTGCTCACTCTTCCGTTCCCCCTGTGGCTTTTTTTGTCCCCTTTTTTTTCCTGCACAAGAGGTAACTGTGGCGCTTCATTCATGTTGGTTTCTCTTGCTTTTCTTTGTTTAGCCTCTGAACAGGCGGTGGTTTCATCGCCCTCACACAGACGGGTCTACTTTTACTTTCTCAGTGTGATTCCATGTTTCTGACTTCTCTGTCGGAGCGGCTGAAAGAGGCCTTTCAGACGACTCGGCTGTAATAATAAAAACAGCTTCTCAAAGGCCGCTTCACAGGCTAACTTTATCAGAAGCTCCTTTCAACTTTGCCGGCTCACTTTGAGCAGCAGCGTCTTTATCACGCTATTAACTCGACCTGTTAGATATATTCCCTGTCTTTTCTTTGTTTTGGGGGGGGGGGGGGGGGGGTTATCATGTTTTGTAAACTGTGTGTTTGCATGTGCGTGAGGTGTGTTCAGGGACATGGGTGGAGTCAACGTGGGGGAGATGCACAAGTCAGCCTGGCGTCTGTCTCAAAGAGAGCTATAATAGTATCAGGATTAGCAGCAGATTCTTTGTCTGATCCAGCTTCCTGAGACCTCGTTTGGACCGGCTGCTTGTTTACATCCCCCTGCATGTTTACCCCCTCCCTCCCTCCCTCTCTCCTCATGTACAGACACACACACACACATACATGTTAAAAAACCAGACTCAGACACCCCCTCCTCTTCAAAAGCTGCACCCTCGGTCTCTGGAAGATAATCCACCCAGGGGGATAAAAGCGTCATTATGATGGTGCTGGTTTCTTTTGTCTCTATGAAGCCAGACACGAGCTGAAGAAGACTCTCATTCATGTGTGTTCCTGCGCACAGTTTGGACTCACAGTGGGTGTGTGTGCCATCTTATGTGATATTTATTATTTATGATCGCACGCTGACTCAGACTGTCAGATTTGAAGATTGACCCTCACATGACATCATCATCTCTGATAGTTGGACTCCACCTTAAAGGGAGAATGTTTAGCTCGGGGTTTTAACATATAAAGAAATCATTTGGTTTACGGTTCCTTTTAATCAATATTTTCATATTGAAGGATCAGATGACACTCAGCTATTTGATGATTCCACCCCCATGCACAGTAAGTGCAACAATCTGTGGGGTGGATTATTTTAATCGGTTTGAAACTGAAATCATTAACGTCTCTGTTTACATTTAGCAAACACTCTACACTTTCTGTGGCAGTTTTACGTTACTTATACTGACCTGTGTTAACATGCTGATATTGTGACTCTGCCTCCATCAGCCCTGATTCCATGACTCCTTCTGAAGACGTCATTAAATATGTAATAATGTCTTAATCCCTTTTTTTTTTTTTTAAATCACAATGTTCTTCAACTTCGTTTTTTAAGAATTATTTATAACCCACTTTATTGGAAAAACCGCTGAAGAGAGACAGGAAGTGTTGGGAGGAGAGAGAGGGGGGGAGGGGTGACATGAAGCAAAGGGCAGAGGTCGGATACGAACCCACGGCTGCTTTAGATGAGGACTACAGCCTCTGTACATGGGGTGTGAAATGTAACCACTAGGCTACAGGCGCCCCAGAGAGCATTTTTGTAGCTATTTGATCTGCACATTTCTGTTAATGAAGAAGTCATTTTTGTGCATTTTTTATTGGAGAGATAGGACAGTGGACAGTTTGAAATTAGAGAGAGAGAGTGGGGAAAAACATGCGGGGAAGGAGAAACAGGCTGGAATCGAACCCGGGCCGCCCGCCTGGAGGACCACAGCTTCCTGTGCCTCATGAAGTAGCATGTTTTTGTTCAGTCAGTGAGCTCTTTAAAGGGCTTTAAAGGTTCTTCATGGTTTTTGTTGACAAAAAGAACGATGTGGAATATCCACAGACGTTAAAACTGTCCGTCCCTAACAACACAGCGCTGCAGCGTGATGACGTGTTTGAGCCTTTTAACGAGAAGGACTCTGAGTCAGCATCGTCTGATGAGCACCCACTTGTCTGAAGTACGCTCCTTGTTTGTTTTTGTTTCTTGTGAAATCGCTTCCATCTTTTTTTCCTGCTGAAGCTTGCAGAGGCTCCGCGCGCAGCTTCAGGTGAAGCTCCAAAGAAATGTCTCACAGTCGAGATGTGACCTGTTGTGTAATCTGTAGATTGAATCGATGTGAGGGGAGCCGTGCTCGTCCTCACGTTTGAGGCAGCAGCTTGTTGTGAGTTTTTACTGCCTCAGGAGAGTTTAGACTTGTCGGTTAATGTCAAATCAACAAAATGGATTTGAGTGTTGAAGCTGTTTTTTTTTCTTGTAGAGATTTGATGACAGCAAAGACGTTTTTACTAAGAGACTGTGAGATACACGACCTGTTACACACACAAAGTCCTTAAAGGAAGATTTTTAAAAGAGATCCTGATTCAAAGCTCATATTTTTGAAAGTTTTCAATTAGCTAAAAATAAAATCTGAACTTAAAACCCTGGAAAAAAAAAAAAAAAAAGATTAGTTGTGTTTTCTCTGGCGGCTGTGGACAGACAGGTTGTCCGTCTGATGCTACGTCTCTCTGAGCTCATAAGGGGATTAAAGTGGCGTTGGCTGGACACACACACACACACACACACACACACACACACACAGCTCTTTACCTCTCTGATATCGCTCTCGTCTTTGTGTTTCTCGCCATACTTTGATCTTCCTGATGGACACTGTTGCTTCCAATCTTTTGGCTCCACCAGCTGACACATGTGAGCATCAGATGGCTGTGTGTGTCTGTGTGTGTGTGTGTGTGTGTGTGTGCTGTCATTGAGGTCACGTCCAAGCTGGTTGGTTTCACGTCCTTTTGACATCTGTTTCTGTGTGTCTGTTTCTGTGTGTGTGTGTGTTTGTGTCTTCACCTCTGACTGTGTGTGTGTTTGTTCTCTCTCCAGGTGTCCAGAGAGCAGATCAATAGAGGAAGCAGTGGAACTCCTTCCAACATGGACCAGCTACTAGGAGGTCAGTATTTCTTTCTATTTGTTCCATGTTGTTGCCTTTTTATTCAGTGGAGGGAAAGTGAAGAACGGTGTGGAACAGAAGTCATTAAAAACCTCCTCAGGTGAACTCACACCAGGATCAGATACAGCTATTAGCTATTAAGAGACGTTCTGACTCTATCCACTCTCTTGTCTCTCCAACAAAGGCACAAAAAGCGAGAAAATTTAGTACAAATAAGGTCCAGCCAAGGACACCTCGTGCCTTATTTACAATTCACTTAGCAGACTCTTTTATCCAAAGCGACGTACATCAGAGAGTAAGAACAACACAAGCAAGGATCTAGAAAAAAGGGAACAATGTCAGTAAGAGCAAACGATCAGCTTTGAGTCTGATTGGACACACAGGTGCTGACAGGAAGTGACCAGAGGCAAAGCACAACATTGAGGGCAGTTCTTGAGAGCTCTAATCAGTATAGAAACCATCTTATAAGTCGTCGTTATCAAACAAAAACCATCGTCATTACCATCATCATCATCAATAATATGGAGACCATCATCATTAAGTTAGTAGGTATTCATGAAAGAGCTGGGTCTTTAGCTTTTTCTTAAAGGTGCAGAGGGACTCTGCAGATTGAATGGAGTTTGGAAGTTCATTCCACCACCGGGGGGCGTATTAATAACCGGGGGTTATTTGCCTGCATTGAAACGTTTGACAGTATATCACCATCTGTGATGACGGGACTCGCTCATGCAGAAGTATCTTATAAATGTTTTCTGATGAGTTTCCTCCCTTCAGAGTTCAGTGAACAGTAAATAAAGAAGCGAGCGTTCTTATCAGACGCTCGGCACGACTGCAAAGAGCCGTCGGTCCATGTAGTGCTACAAACTGTTTCAGCTCGGTTCGTCTCCACCTTCACTTTAACGGCAAGCTAGCAACAAAACTCAAGCATCAAACGGTTACCATGGCAGCTATAAGTGAGAGGAGGAAACATTTACTATTACAGCTGACTGAAAACATGAGGAGTAACATGAGGTATCAATGAAAGGCTGCAGACGCTCACCAACCTGTCGGCACGACGACTGGATTGGAAGATGTCGGCTTTCACTGTTAGCATGTGTTGCTTAAATTGATGTCAGCAACGTATGATAATGTGTGAACGAGTGAAGGAGGACCAGGTTTTACAGAATCAGTTTTTACCCTTAAAGTCAGACAGCTTTAGTAGATTCTAATTTACGACGACAATGTAAAAAGTTACTCTCAAGCTGTTTTAATTAAATCAGCATTTGATGATTAAGAATCAAATATGTTCCCACATTGTCTTAATGTATCTCGGGTTCCTCTTTCAGATCTTTCTGGAATAATGAAGAGCAAAGTTGAGGAGGAGAAATGTGAACCTTAACACTTAATTTTAGCTTTCTCCAATAAGTTCATAAATCCTTTGAATCTTTTGAGATATTTGATCTTCAGCTTCTTTAAACAAGTCAAAAGAGCAGGTGTTGTTCTTGTCACTATTGTTCTCCGGGACGTTTCAATCGGCCGCAGACATGCCGTGGCCTCTTCCTGGGGATGGATTACATCCTTCCCAGAAGTGAAGTCTCCGAGCGGTGAGGACGCAGGCGGCCGCCGAGCCGCTGTGATCAGCAGACAGGAAGAGACAAACGCTTGTTTTCCCTCCAACACTGCACACGACTCCCTGACCTCGTGTTCCTGTTCCTCAGCCTGCATGACTAACCGGCACATTCTGCACTCGACATGAACCGGGAAGATTTGGTGGGTGGGTGGGTGGGGAGGGGGGGAGAAGTTGCCATCAGGAATACTTGCCTCGTAAAGGAGATTCCTCCAAACTTTTCCAAAAACAGTAAACCACATTTTTTATTTTTTTACCAGCTGAAACAAATTTGCAAAAAAACAGAAAACAAAATGTGACAGCTTGACAGAACAAACGACTGAGTGATGATCTGTGATGGAGGTTTAGCTGTAACAGTTTGATGCATGGTGGACTTCCCTCTCATCTTCTCTGCTTTGTGTGTCTCTGTGGAAACCAGATGGAAGTCTTGCCGAGTCCACTCCTCTCCGGGACAGGATGGCTCTCTACCAGGCCGCCATCTCCAAACAGGATGTCACTCCCACCGCCGTCAATGTGAGTGAACCTGTCAATCATCCTCTGAAACAAATCTTTACTGCAGAAGTCCAGTTGTAACCTGATGAAAAATGCTCTGGACGTCTAGTAGAGTTAAAATCTGACTTTAAACAAACATGTAGTAAATCCCCAAGAAACACGAGTGGATTAGGTTTGCCGTATTTGAACCAGCGTTTCCTCTAAATTCATGTTTTTAGCTTTTTAAAACCTTTTTTTACCTGATGTAACTTTTTGTATTTTCTTGGTTAGGGTGAAGGTTGAGTTTACCGATCTGCCTTGAGTGTTGAAGATCTAGTGTTTAAGATCAGCGCTGTATTTCTGCATAAAGGAAACCTCCAATAAGCGTGGTTAGCATCACTCGAGCCAATCAGCAGCCGGTCACGCACGGCCCCCCCCGACCTCTACCTCGGCCGACTTCTCCTCCCTCCTTCATGTCGAGAGGAACTCAAAGTTAATCATGAATGATTTAAAAACGAGCCTCCCTGATTGAGGCTGACTCATCCTTCCTCAGCAGGTGATCCGGATTTCACCGTGCTGCTATTTTTACAGACTCGTTAGAGAGTCCTTTTCCCTGGAAATGTGCGGCCATGACTCTGAGTGGGCGGAGCTTGAGGGGGTGTATTTGTTTGGAAGTAGAGTTTAAATATCAACAACATAACTTTTAAAAACTCTTTCCTCTTGACTCTTTGGCTTCAGGAGGGACAGCGCCTTTAGCTTAGCTTAGCGTTAGCTGCCTCTAATGTGAGCTCAGCTGATCTGTGGCTGGTTAGATCATTTGGCTCCCGTTAAACAATGAACCTTAAAGGAATCCTCACCTTACATACCTCAACCTGACCCTGTAGAGGTCTAAATGAGGATGTTTCACAGGCAGTAGGTGTGTCCTGGTGTCTCCTGTAAGGACCTGAGCTCACAAGCTGATACAGGTCTAAAGGGGAATCAGGTACAAGACTTGAAAACACTAAGGAAGCAGTCAGCTAGACCCCAAAACATTTCAAAATAAAAGCATGATCTTATGGAAAATGTTTGTGTTGCACAGGTAAAAGATGAGACTTGATTTAGGCTGATATCGGAGCGTGCTGTGAGAAACGTTTAAAGTTAAGACTTGAGCAGCTAAATCCACTTTGACCGACATAAAACTCTGTGACTTCATTACGTATCTGTAATGTATTTTTGTTTCAAAGTGGCTTTTGAGACTTGAAATGATTCAGAGTTTTTGAGGTTGAACCAAGAGAAGAAGGAGAATGTATCTAAAGTCTGATCCGTGATCCTGCATTACAAACTCAAGCTGTAGTTTTTTTTTCCCCGTGTGCTCTTTTATCAGGCGGGGAGGAGGTTTAACAAATCACATTATTGAGTTGCATCACAGGAATTAAGAATCCCCGAGGAACAAGGGGACTAAAAAAATCTGATAAGTCAGTCAGAGAGTCAAACTGTGGAGGCAGGAATAGATCCTGTTTTTTAATCTGTTGCTTGTGAGTCCTCGGCCATTTTGGTTTCTCACCTCCAAACAGTTGAAGTTGATACTTTTGATTCCTGATATTTGACTTCTCCCCCTGACCTGTTGGTCCCTGTGTTTCCTGAGGTTTCTGGGACATTAAACACACCACTTCTCAGTCTTGTTCCTATAAATGCGAGCAGACTTTGTTGCCCTGTAGTCAAATCAAGTCACTCAAACTGACTCTGGACTGGAGATGACAAAGAGGCAAAAAAACCTGCAGCTAAGACAGCCAAAGAATGAGCAGTGAAAGAAGGTGAAGGTCATTTATGGAGAAGTGTTTTGGTGTTTTATCACTGACCTTGTCTCTTTTTTTTCGGCCTCTCAGAACGATCAGCTGGACGGATTCTGCGGGAAGCAGAAGGAGAATGTTCCTCCGTGCTCTCTGGACCTGGTGAGGATGTTAAATGATTCAAATCTGAAGGCAGTGAAAGTTTATGATATTTAAGTGATGGATAACTTTGACGCATGGATAATTTCCAAAGCCGTCACAGTCACGCCTTTTTGACATTTTGTGATTTATAAGAAATAAAAAGAAATCAGGACCGTTTCATGTTCTCTTACATCCTGGTTTTCTTATTCCAGAGTCTGGATTCAGAACCAAACAGCAGGAAAGTTTTCACAGCAGAGAGCAACGGTAAGTTTCTTCAATCTTATTTTGACTCCAGAAGATTTCTTCAAAAAACGTTGTTTAACTAGAACTTTGCAAGTTGAATGAACGAGGAAGTCAAGTCATTTAAAATAGAAAATGATGGACGGAGAGAGCAGCCAATGAGATACTTCAGAAATGCAGAAATCTACATGCATGTGTATTTGTAATCATGTATCCTCGACATAAAGTTCATTTTACATGGTTTGACTTTTCCTCTCTTAAAGCAGGAAGTCATGTTCACTTCCTCTCAAACTTTCAGTCTGGACTCTGAGCATTTACCTCCATCTAGTGGTCAGAAGTCGTCACTACAGTTTTCTCACACTCCTCTTTTTGTGCTTCAACAGGCTCTGCTTCGGGCACCCCTACATCGTCCAATCAGAGGGACTCCTCTCAGGCCAAGACGACCCCCAAAGTGAGTCCTCACCTGAAACCCCTTCACGTACCACAAAGACACACATTGGTCTGAAAAGTTTAAATTAATTAAATTTTCTGTGTTTGTGTTCAGAGCTTCCGTCCGCCGGCGAGGGAGACGTGCGTGTCCTGTCAGAAAACGGTTTATCCTCTGGAGAGGCTCGTGGCCAATCAGCACGTTTACCACTCCTCCTGTTTCCGCTGCTCGCACTGCAACAACAAACTGAGGTGAGGACCGCACACACACATGATGACTGCTTAAAGAACTCTGGGGAAGGATTGTGTTCACATATTCTGTTCACTGAGAACACAGCAGGACACGTAAATTCATCCAAAGTCAAAAAAACATTTCACACCAACTGAGCTCTAATATCTCAACACAGAATATCTTTGGAAAATAATATCATGCTAATTTCATTAATCAAGCACCCTAGCAATGCTCTTGACAGCTATAAAAGCTGCAACATGCTGGGGGGCTGATGGTGGGTATGTGAAGAGGCTGTGGTCCTTGAAGTTGGCGCAGGGTTCAGGGTCTTGCCTGTGGCTCCTTTCCCAAATGTTCACTCTCTCTCTGTGAGTTCTGACTCTGTCCACTTTCCTGTCTCTCCAGTAACGGCATGAAAAGGCCAAAAATAAATCTTCAGGAAAAAATGCAACATTACCACGATGATCCTCAGAGAAGTCGTAGACTTCTTTCAATGAAAACACTCAAACTTCAAATCAGTGAGCTCGTCTGAGCCGTGATGCTGAAGTTTTAGATTCTCAGTGTTTCTCATCCTACACAAACATCTGCTCTCTCACAAGTCACACAGACCAGATTTTCAGACTTAAAATTTAAAAAAAAAACAAAGCTCCTTTTAGTTGCCATTTTCCCCCAATGGATCTTGACTCAGTGCTGCCCTCTAGTGTCACTTTTCACAAACAACACTCCTGTGGAGCCACTCGACCTCAAAGCAACAGGTGATTCAGCACCTTAGCAGCTGAAAAAGCAGCTACAGTTTAAAATGGGAATCAATCTGTGTACACAAGTTTCCCTTTGAAGAGTGTTAGGAGTACGATTCTGTTGCAGGAATAATTCCAACTCAGTGGTTTGTCTGTTAGATAAAGGAGTGCAGACGCAGAGTTCCAGTCCAGTCTTTTGTTTTCTATAGTTTCCACCGGTTTAGAACTCAAATAACTGAAAACTCCAGGTTTGCAGGGTTGTGTTATCATCCTCTTCTTCTTTATTTTTCTTTATTTGCATTATTATGACAATGAAATGGATGTATGAATTTATTGGATGATATACACCTGTAAAGGCTGTCAAAATAAATAAAAAGTTGGTCAAAATAAATAAAAAGTTTGCAAACACTAACCACCAAATAATTGAAAAAAAAAAAAATCAGAAACATGAGAACTTTAAAGTAGATAATAAGATGTGTGTTGTGTTATCACAGCTGTTCTGATTTGAGTCTCTCTCTTTTATTCTCAGTTTGGTGAACTACGCCTCTCTGCACAACAACGTGTACTGTAAACCGCACTTCTGCCAGCTCTTCAAGGCCAAAGGAAACTACGACGAGGGCTTCGGACACCGGCCCCACAAAGAGCTGTGGGAGAGCAAGGGGGACGGCGTGGAGACCTCCCCTCAGTCCAACCCCCAGACCAAGGTGAAGACCCCCGTGTCGGACCTGGAGAGCCCGAGCGTGGAGGACTCTCCGCTCGCCAAAGTCAACGTGCTGATGGCCACGATGGAGGCTCTGGGTCAGGGGTCAGCGGAGAAGAGCGAGAGACCTCCTGAGGCCCGCAGGCTCAAGATCTCCTGGCCTCCTCGAGCGGAGCAGGACGAGGCGCCCAAGTCCGCAGACGGGGGGGGCTCTGCTACCAAAACCGTCCGCCCGAAGTGGCCCCCGGAGGACGAGTCCCCCTCCTCCCCCTCAGAGCCCCCCTGCCTGCGCCGCACCTCCTCCCTGAAGGAGCGCAGTAAGCCTTTCACGATGGCGGGACAGGCCGCTCCTGCCGCCGAGGCCAGGAAACCGAGCCCGCCCCCTCCTGAGGACCCCCGTCAGCTCAGTCCTGAACCGACCTCCATGGAGCTGCAGCACCAGTCCTCCGACAGCCAGACCCCGACCGAGGACGAGTGCGCCGACGTGCTCGCCAGCTCAGGAGACGAGGAGCAGGAGGAGGGCGAGATGAAGAGTGAAGTGAGTCCTGATGAGCAGCAGGTGGAGGAGGAGGAGATGGAGGAAGACGGAGGCGACCTGGAGGAAGAGATGGCTCCTCTGAAAGGTCAGGAGACGCCCACAGACATCTCCTCTCCTGAAGTGGAGGTGGAGGCGAGTCGATCCTCTCAGGACGTTGGCTTCTGGGACAGCGAGGAGGTGGAGGACAAAGAGGAGGAGCAGCAGGAGGTGCTGACGGTGGAGGAGATGATCAAACGGAACCGATACTATGAGGAGGATGACGAGGAGGAGGAGGATGAGGAAGTATGAACTGACTAAAACGTAAAACAACAGCCGCCTGCCATGGACTATTTAGACGACTTCACGCCATTCCTTCTTTTCTTTTTTAGATGTTTTCTTCTTCTCTTCTTTAAAAAAGAGTTGCTGCCGCGACTCGTCTGGACTCTATTTGTGCCTCTTCCAACACTTTCTTAAAACCTTCGACGCCATTCCTACAGGATCGTTTTTACAGGATCGTTGGAGAACGTGTAGCTTGTTTTTAAATGTACAATATTTAAAATAATGTCCTGATGTTGTGATCAATATTTTTTAGAACAGAAAAAGCCTGTTAGCTTAAAACACAGAGGAGCAGTTTTTATTTTTTTTTGTAATTTTCTATCGTCATTGAACGCCTCCTAATCTGAACCGACACTTTTGAGAAGCCGTAACCGCGGTGATATCGTAAACCAAAAGATGGCATCGTAACAGCTCGTGTAGCTCTTGTCACTGAATGGCCTTGAATGGAGAATCTGAAAATTAAAGAAGACGTGTGAAAAGGCCTCTCTGATGTAAAATAAGCCCAGCACTTTGAACTTTTTCCAGTCATCATAATAATAATGGGTTAGGTTAGTTTTTGTCTGTCACTTTTCTTTACAGCTGCCATTCTGTATGTACATGTCACACTTCATTTTACAAGAGTTCTAAACTGGATCTGAATAATGTTGTACTGTTGTTTTTAAACCATGGGACCAAATATCCTAGATTGCTACTGTTTAAATAAACTGTTGTATACAAAAAAAAAAAATTGTCTGAGTGGCTAATCCTGTTTCACTGTGGCTTTTCTGCTCACTTTAAAGAGCCCATATTCTGCCCTTTTTGGGTTTCCTATATTTAATCGATGTTCCTACTTTTGAACGTTCACAATAGATAAAGTCTGAAAAAAGTGTCTGTTTTCATGTACTGCTCCTCCTTGCTCCCTCTACGCTCTGAGTCCGTCAGCTACACTCTGTTGAGCCCACACTGTTAGACCCCACGTGGGCCAAGTCTGCTCTGATTGGTCTGCCGATCCGCTCTGTCGTTATTGGTCAGTTGCTCAGCACGCCTTACGGAAATTTCAACATGAGCTGCAGGTCACAACGAGCCAATGGGCTTAGATCAGTGATCTCACACTGACAGTGACGTCGCACTGACACATTTTTATGGAGGGGGGCTAGAACCGAGCGTTACATGCGGCTAATGCTACAGCTAACAGGAGGACGTAGGAGAAGCCGTGTTTCCGCAGACTTTGAATTTTTGCAAATAGATGTTCCTAAACATGCACAGGACACTTGGAAAACACACTGAAGGGCATATGAAACCAGAATATGGGACCTTTACAGAACGCTCCCTCTTAAAGGGCACATTATGCTGAGTTATTACACTTTTTCTAACTCTGTGTCTCTAGTCTGTCTTCAAACCCCCCCAATCATGAGAAAAGTCCATCCTCTCCGTCTTCTGCCTGCTCCACTTGTCAGAAAATGTGTGCTCAAACAGGCCGTTTGGAGATTTTCCCTTAATGACATCACAAAGGGCAGTAGCTTCCCCAGGTGGGTGACACTCCCACAGCTGGTGTTTGTTCTGCCCTCTGAGTCTACCTTCTCACCGTAAACAATAGGACATGGAGCGAGAAAGCCCGAGCCACTCAAGCCCTTCCAGAGAGGGGGGCGTGGTCAGACACAGCTCATTTACATATTTAAAGCTACAGACACAGAAACAGCCTGTTCTGAGCAGGGCTGAAATAGAGGGGTTTATAGACATGATCAAATACAGGATCAGAGTGGATTTTTGGCAAGACACAGATGTATTTAAACTTGTTGAAAAGGAGGGTAATAAGTGATGTGAAAACAGCAGGTTAAAGACCTTACTCTTTGTTATCTATAAAGACTCAACATTCATCCATTGTGAGCACAAAGCATCTTTTCGCAAAGTTAGAGTGGAGAGGAAAAACTTTTACCTGAAGAGGCCGAAACCTCGAGCAGGACCAGACTCACGTTGGACATCCGACTGCTGAGACTGTGTTGGGTTAGAGACAGAACAGAGCAACAACAATAACTGACCATGTGAAATAAAAGAATCCACCACTCTGTTACATTACTTGGACTTTTTATTGATGGTCATACATGGACTGAACAAGGCCATTATAGTGCAAGTCAACGAGGTGAGCAAAATATTACAGGAGTCAATTCAGAGATGCTACAAAATAAAGTTAACCCACATTTAGCTCTAATGAGGTTAAAACTTATTTTCTTTTGTAAACTGAAACGTTTGTAAATGTCTGAGTTACCTTGAACATAAGTGACTTTAATACCCTGAACTTCGACGTGGCTCAAACGCCCACATCAGTGTCTCGTTAACGTCTTTGCTCTGTCTAGCTTTTAAGTTTTTTGTTTTTTTTACGTCAGGCTGTAATGACCTGTGTTTAAGCCTCGGCCCGGCCCTGCAGGAGAAGAAAATAAACGACACTGATTAACGTATTTGACACGTCCTGTAGACCGGCTAACAGCGTTATTATTAATGGCTCCTAAATAAAATGCAAGACGACAGCTTTAAAGGAACATTCAGTCTCCAGCAGATATGTGATTTAAGAGTTAACCCTGTGTCGTTTTTTTAAGCCTGTTCTTCGACCATGAATGCTTTGATCCTCGTGTGTGAACGATGGTCCGACAGAAACCTGCTGATATGAACGTTCAGAGGAATGTGTACAGTTGACTTCATGTATCAGGGCTGCGGATGTTTTTAAATACAAATGTAGGAGGTTAACTAACCGATACGATGATAACAGCTTAATTAATAACATTGATGACACTCCCTTTAAACAGAAAGGAAACTAAATCATCACTCAGAGAATATATTGTGTGGAAACCAGCTCCCACTGACACAATAACACAAACAGTATTTCTCATTCATCTGCAGATTGCTTGAGCTCCTGGAGACTGTATCACAAAGACTAGTCTGGTTCTGTTTGGATCCCCGGGTTTCACTGAGATCAGATACACGACTTCAGTCATTTAACATTTTATTATGAATTAATCTGCTGATTATTTTCCTCTCTAACGTATGATTGTTTGGCTTAAAAAAATATCTGAAGGAAAGTATGAAAAGCGGTTAAAATGACCAGTATTCCAATCTCTATAACCAGCGTACTCCTCAACCATTTTTCTGTCATTTAAGTCCTAAATGATGCTCTTATTCCCAGTGATCTGATTGGCCAGGTGTCAGGCCGAGGCAAGCCAGTAGAAGGACTTAGGGCACACTCACACTAAGCAATCTGTACCATGCCTCTGCACGCTTCACCCTCAAAGTCCAGTTAGTTTAATAACTAGTGTGAGTGCTCAGATCCAGGCTCAAGCACAGTACACTTCTTTGGTCCTGGCACTGATGGAAGAGGTACAGCTCATGCACAAACACAGGTACACAACGTGGAAACAAAGTGTAATCGATCCCCGCCTTCCTTTATCGAGAAATGTTCTGACTGTATCCGACTAAAATGACTTAAAAATAAGCCACAAAGTCAGTAAAGTTTCTGTCATGTTCTCTGTGTTGTTCTCGGATGCTGACTCAACCTCGTGTCCCTTTTTTATTTTTTTGGAAACCGTCTGTCTTGTAAACTGAGCATTTAGCACTAAATGATCACGTACCGTAAAGCCATGGCATGTGTTGTATTAAGATTTTATGTACAAGAGGTAACCGTGCTGAGGCCCGGTTAGTCCTGGAGCAGTGTGAGTGCAGGCCAGCGGGGGGAATGAGGAGGCTAAGCACGGTACCGGACAAACTGGGCCGAGTGTGAGTGCGCTCTAAGAACAAACTAATGTGTCTTTGTGATACAGACCCCTGATGACGCTGCAGACACTCATCAATGAAGTTATATATTTTTTAAACATGCATCTCACACTGTAACCGAACATCATCAAAGAAACAAAACATCCAGCAGTTACTTCAACATTACATATGGCATCACAGAGAGGAAACCATCCTCTGATTATAAAAGCAGAATATTAATTTCAGTTTTTTTCAAGTCTTGTGGCTTTTAAGAATCTTTTAAACTACCTGCAAAATATAGTTTTTTTTGGAGGAGAAAGGAAAACTAGGATGGGAGATGATCCTTCATATCCAGGAGGGGGATATGCACAGGGTGTAAAACTTTGACATTAAAGAAGAACAAAAATATTTAAACAGTAAAACTGATGTGTGGTATAACGCAACCCAAATCAATGTCTCTGCGACCGATCCTTCTGTGTGAGGTTTGCACTGTTAAGTGTTACTTCTACCGGTTTATATTGAAATCTGTGGTTGTTTTGAATGGCTCATGATGTAGAGGTTCTATTGGACTGCATACTACATATATCTGATGTGTTTATCTCTCACTTTCACATGACACTCGAGTTCTCAAAGTGCAAAAACAAAACACATTCCCTGAACTTTTAGACCAACAAGATACATTTGAACGTTTATTTTGTTTGATTGTAGAAAATATACCTGAAGCGTTTTTTATCTATAGTCTGGCTCCAACAGGAAACTATAAAACACTCAGGAATCTGTTCACCGTTTGATTCTTCTCAGTGATAGCATTTTATACACGAGAGGTTAAGAATCCTCTTTAGTAAACTGGAGCCTGGATGCCTTTATGAAAAAACAAAACAGACCCACTGTTCACTTCCAGCGAACTCCAGGAGAGCAGCGAGAGAGGTGGGGCAACAGCAGGTCCCTGATCGCTCACAGGAGGGCAGCCTCACCCAGAGAGAGAGAGAGAGAGAGAGAGAGAGAGAGAGAGAGAGAGAGAGAGAGAGAGAGAGAGAGAGAGAGGGTGTATTCCCTGAAACAAAAAACCACCAGCGAGCTCTGACTCGGCACAACTCCTGGCCTCGCTCTGCTTTGCTTGGGGTGGTGACAAATGAAATAAACAAAAGTGTGCCAGACCTCATGAGAGGGATTAAACAGCTCAGAGTGCATGCACAGGGAGGTTAGGAGTGAGGATGAGAGCGGTGCACATTGCATAGAATTAACCGTTAAATATCCTCCAGAAGTTTTTTTTTTTTTTTTTTTAAATCTTTAAGTAGCATCTGCAAGACAACCTTCTGCAACCGACGCTCTGCAGGGATCCTTTTTTTCTCTGCTACATTGCGGCCAGGAGGACGCTCTGATCCGCTTGTGTTTCTGTTAAAGTCTTATAAATTAAAGCCGAGGCAGTGTCGGAGGAAGACGTGCATGTGTGCGGCTGAACTGAGTGGCGAGTGTTAGCAGCATGCTAGGCTACCGTGGGCAGAGCTCTACAGAGCAGCCAGCTGTTTTGCAGGGCGTCACGGGTCCGCTCGGCGCTCCGAGATCATCCACTGAGCGGGTGCAGGTCCACCTTGACCTTCTCTCCGCTGCTCAGCATCCCCACGGTCGGGTAGAGGCCACCCGGAGGAACAGCCATCTCTCTGCGTCCCATCAGCTTCCCGTTCCTGGTGAAGAACACCTGCAGAACCAGAGGGGGGCGACAGTGAGTTTAAGGCGTTACCCAAAGACTCTATGTTAAGGTGGACGGCGCAACAGCTGCCCAGGATTGAAGCCAAAAGATTAAAAGCTCCCCCCTGCTGACTGGCTGCAGTGTAGGTCATAAACCCCGCCTCCTCCATGTTGACTGATGTGTCATGTGTCATGTCACATAATCCATGAGGTCAAACTTTTGCACATATAAAATATATATCTTTTTTTTTTTTCCATCAACTAACTCATTCACTCCCTTTTTAATAGATTAATGCCTGTTTCATTTAGCTGATAGAGGGTTAACATTCTCAGTCTTTCTATTGTATGTATGTGTCTAAGTGTGTGTGTATGAATACGTGTATAGGTTACTGTATATGTGTTTATATTTAATTTTGTTTTGAAATTGTGTAATTCGATTTGCTTAGTTGATTTATTTATCTCTTAAGAGATGAGGCCTGTTGGCTTCTTGACCTCTCCTGACACACCTTTTATGTTTTTGTTAATCCTATTTTGATGTGTGCTAATAAATAAATAAAAAATAAAACAAATGTGTCAAACTATAAAGTTAAAATACACGTCAAATACATTTTTGTCAAACCCAGATTCTGTTGTGACAGATTTTTATCAAGATGATGTTTGTCCATGTGTTCATTTAAATTCATTAGATAGTTTTTTTTAAATGCGATATCTGATGCAAAAAAGAGAGGATGTCATGTCATGATTGACAGCCGTGGTTACAAGTGAGGCTCCATGCAGCGGTCTGAACTGAATTAGCAGAGTAGAGGAGGATCAGGTGAGAGGAAACATAAACACTAACACAAGAGTTAGCAGAAGTGCCGTCCATTCCAGGGTTAAAAAAGCCAGCCGGCTCCCTTCTTGGCTCCAAATTATGTCAGCGGGTCAATATGTCAGTGCCATTCACTGTGGGAGATTTTGACCTCACTTTTGTACGACGGAAGGAGATGGAGAAGTGCTGTCCATATAATCATACAGTTAATGACCCCACCTGATGGAGCACAGGAACAATTAGAAGAAAAGTCTTTAAACTAAAGACTTATAGGAACTTCATTTATGAGAAGGAGAAACAGGAATTGTTGTAGTTAGGAAATATTGTAAAAGCAACAGGTGATCGAGTACCGTCTGCCTTCTTACGGGGGGAAAACACTCAATGTTTACAGTACATGTCTCTACTAAACCAGCGAGTGATCAGATGTTATCCAGCCTGTCCTCAGACGAACATCAACAGGCTTTTCAATGTTAATACCAGGGCTTCTCTCCAAGTCTGAGAGCAAACACAGACACACTCAAAACAACAAGTGAAGCACCGAGGAGTGTGTGCCTCCGATAAATCAGGCTGAGTCACAAATCAAACATTTACCGTACCACCCACTCGAGAAAAAAAAAAGAAAGGCTTAACCGCTATTCAATTACAGATGAAGGGCGAGTGTGACCCCCCCAACACGTGCAGCCGTGCCCACAGAGACCTCGGTGAAGTCGAGCAGCGATGCATTCAGGCTAATTTGTCCTGCTGAGTAAATATTGACAAATCGCAGGATTATGACTTCGGCCTGTTCTGTTCTCACCCACTTGGGTTTCAATGTTGCGTGTGCTCGTACCCGCTCGGTGACCCTCCGGCCACCCCCTCCGTTGCACAACATTGTGGGCAAATTATTCCAGCGGCTACGAGTCAGGACAAAGTGAACCGCCGCAGTAATTAAAAAAGATCACAAACAAACAACAGAACATTCAGCGGTTTGATGATCAGAGTGTGAAGTTACTGCCCGGATTGATAAAGTTTCAATTAAAACATATAATATGTGTAAGTTTGTAGCTAACAGATCTCCAAAAGAGGAAAACAATAATAATAATTTAAGTGAATTCTTCTTGAAAGCCGTCTCTATTCTGGGAGACTGTTGAGTAATTCCTGCTATAGAAATAATAATTCAAAAATCTGGATATTTGAGAACGCCAACATGTTTCAGCAAGAGTCTATTAGGAATGGAAAAAAAACCTGCTGACACACTAATACACTTTGATTTGGGCCCTGAGGGATTCTGGGTATAAAATAAGGTCATATTTGAACCGAATGGATTACTGTAAATTGGTGTGAAACACTTTAAAACGTTATTGAAGGATCTTATGGAATAAAAAAAACAACAACATACGTACTCTCGACCACATGAAGTAATGATTCCCTCGTTTGCTGAGCAGGGGCGTGTCCAGACTTTTTGGACTGGGGTGACCCAACTGGGGCTCTGACTTATGAAGGGGTGGCCTAAAGAGCATTGAGTTAGCCCTTCTGTCTGCACTAATCACATCGACTTTTAAGTAACAAGATAAAGGAAACGTATCCTCTCAGCTTCATTCTTAGTACTGAAAAATAATGTGGATTGGGTGGCGGCTGTGGCTCAGTTGGTAGAGTCAATCGGAAGGTCGAGGGTTCGATCCCCAGCTCCTACAGCTACATGTCCGATGTGTCCTTGGGCAAGATACTTAACCCCGAATTGCTCCCTCTGCTTTGTTGGCGGTGTGTGAATGGGATTAGTAACTTCTGATGGACTCTTTACCATCAGTGTGTGAATGTGTAGGCAGCGTAAAAGTGCTTTGAGTAGTCAGAAGACGAGAAAATAAATATACAAGCTCAAGTCCATTTACCATTTACCATATCCAAAGTCAAGATTTTAAGTATTTAAAAAATTGACTCTGATTTCAACACTGGCAAGGAAAATAGCCAATAATAGTCAAGGATTTTGGGATGGCCAGTAAGATTTCAAGAGGGGCACACACGCCATCCCCTGATGAGGCAGCAAAACGAGCACTAACTCGATTTCAACGTTTAAATTTGGTGGAAAAGGGGAGGATTTGGGTTGGCGGGTCCACGACCTCTTTTTAACCAATTATTTAACCGGCTACAGCACGGTTATAACATCAGCGGGTCAGAAACACCATTTGTAGTTAACTTGTTGATTTCAGTATTTAAAGGGCGATGGAAATGATGACGGAGAACTGCAGCTACAATCATCAAGTGGATGCTAAAAAGAACACGTTTCCATGACAACACCGTTCTGCAGTGGTGGGTGACATCCTGTCTACACAAAGTCGTTGTTTCTAGTGCTGCCAATTCGATCACAAAAATGTGATTTCTTTGTCTTTTAAACAGCCGCCACAGCCGTCTTTCAAACGTCTCTTCACCAGAAAGGAAGACAAAAAGCTAATTTTACAACCAGATTTGTAACTGCAAGTTGCACTCAGTCAACAGTTTCGAGTTACATGAATAAACACAAGCAGCTTCTGATCGGCTGGATTCATTTGGTTCATCTGTGAAGAAGATGTTTTTCCAGACATTGACTTTGATTATTTGTGCTTAGGAAACTCTGCACAGTGTCATGGGGAAACAGATTCAGAGATGTCCATGTGTGGCTGAGGGGCTTCACGAGGGGCTTCATGCTTTGAATTAGAGCCGCGAGTAATCAAGTAGTCAAGCCAATGAAAATTAACTGCCAATACAGTCTATATCCAATTGATTATTGAAGGCATTTTCAAATGTCAAGTTTATGACGGCGAAAACCCACTGCTGGGTTTTAAATGTGATTATAGGGGGGGGGGGGGAGGGGGTGCTGTTGCTGTATGTGCTGCTGTGATAAAAACGTCACAACGTAAACTCAGATACATTGTCAGTAAACATATTGTCCTTCTCAGGTCGGTTTCACCCGTTCGTCTTTACCAGGGTCAACACAGAGTTCATTTTCACCTTAGGGGCTGGGGGGGGGGAGTAGCAGAGAATCACTCCCATGATTCCCCGCCAGCCTCGACGTCATCTTTTGTTATTGTTTTGATTGAGAGCCCCCTGACGGTGGATTTTACATACAGTGCGTTTAAGGTAAGAGAAAACAGACCTACATAATGAACATGATACAGAACCAAACTTCCTTTAACGAGGGTGATGTATTTAAAAAATATATGTTTTCAATAAACAACCACACAGAGTTTTCTACAGCTGGAGCACGCAGTTAAACACAAATGATCGCAGTCGATCGTTGGAAAGCTAAAATCTGCATCGTGATTAATTTTGATTAATTGTGCAGCACTAACCTGTAAACGTAAGTGTGCATAACATGCTGGTCTGCATGAGCAGCATGCATATCAACACTGAGTTGTTCAATAGTTAATAAATGAACATGAAAGAGTACGGTAAGTAGTTAGACATTTGTCTTGAGTGTAATGGATCTAAAACATGTCACATTCACACACATGTTGTGATGATTACCCCAGCTGTGTGTGTGTGTTGATGAGAGTTCCTCACCGTGACCTTCTTGCCCCCCTGTCCCTGATCTGCTTCTTCTCCATTTTCCTCTTCCCCCTCCTCTTCATCCTCGTCGTTGTCGTCGTTGAGGTACAGAACGTTCTGGACGCCTGCGCGGCCTTGTCGGATCTCCAGCCAGTCCTCCATGTCACCTGAGGACAAACCGGGCACACAGCGTGTTAGAGCAGACCGCTGGGCTGCAGGTTGTGCTCACTGATTAAACACCGGGACAGGAAACAAGAGTGCACACAGAGTGAGACGGCAAAAACATGTTGATTAATGCTACAACCTGAGATGTTTAGAGTTGTTAGTGAGCCCCTAAAACAATACTGTAATATTCTGACTGTAAACTAGAATACTACAGCACTCTCAAATAGTTCACAGCTTTATAAATGTAAACCACCTGAGAGCAGGAAAGCTCATGTTTGTCCTGTAGAGACTTGGAAGGAGAGGGGAGTTTCTCTGCAGGGGAATCATCGCTTGAATCCAACTTCATTCCCACACAGAACACAAAGTACTCAGTTAAGACCGAATGTTGCCTCTGCTAAACCACAAGAAGCGAAACCTCCCACTGACACACCAACTGCATTAAGTGAGTGACATCAGGGTAACTGTGGCACCTGAAAGCCTCGGCCCCCCCTCACCTTCTCCGTCCAGGATGTAGTCCCGTGGGAACATGATGCCGCAGCCCATGATGTCCCCTTTAAAGCATCGGGGGCCAAAGGCGTCCCCGACCCCGCTGCCGTGGAAGATCTTACCGTCATCTGTGAGAGAGGAGAGAGAGAGAGAGAGAGAGAGAGACATTTGTTGTAGTTTGCATATCAGATAACATAAAGGTTAATACTGAAAGATCTCTTATAAGCTTACGTTTGGCATCTTTCTATATATCAGACTGAATCTAGCTGGCAGTAGGTTTTGCTACAGGTCAGAGGTGGATTAGACACCTTCAGCTCTTCAGCACAACAATCCAATTTCCTCTTCTAAACTAGCTTTTTTGCAATTTATGTTAGTGCACACAGGATGGGAGAGGAAAATGTTTTAAATGTTTAAAAGTCAGATTTCAGTATCTTTTAATTTCTGCAAGCTTCAGGATTTGAAAAGTCCTGAAAAAACTTCAGGATACGCATTTTACACTTTTTTTTTTTTTGCGGCTTCTGTTGCTAAACGTGGTTGACCAGTCATGCACTCCATCATGTCTTTAAATGTGTTTACCAAAGCATGCAGCTACGGGTGTGCGCTACGACGCAGTGCTAACACTCAGGACATCCTGACATTCCAGGCAGATGATGATGTGTAAAGGGCGAACGCAGCGCTAGTAAAAAACACACTTACAACAACACAACAACAACCAAAGGAAATCATCAAAACAACACATACTACAGTTGCGAGAGACAACAATAGAAAAAAAAAAAAGAGGGTGGGGTGTGGGGGGGAATCAACATTGCAGAGGTAGCCTGCAGACGAGCTCTCGTCAAGCGAAGCGGCGTGGCTGCTGCTGGTAAATATTTATGGAGTTGTCATGGGACCCGTCCCCGGCTCAGGATACTGTTTAAACAATCTGTATCTGAGCACCGGGAGGGAGATGGAGACACTGTATCATTACGGCTCCCATGCGGGCCCTTGTCACAACACCACACACTCTGCAAACAGTGGAGCCACGCCGGCACAGAGTCACTAAAAATAGAAGAGAAAGGCTTTGGAGAGTGAAAAGGACGGGAAGTGGAGGTGAGCTCAGGGGTGTGGAAGTCCAGGTTTGGGCATGAGGATGGAGGCGGGATCTCGGGGGACAGAAGCCGTAAGAGAAGCCTCGAGGGCAGGAGGGACGTTCGCTGCAGTAACCGCAGTTATTGTCAAATTTGTTCGTTTTTTTTTTTTACACTGATGTTTTTATCTGATGACGAACAATTGTGCACGAAATCAAAGTGTAAAATCTGTTAATATCCTTAAAGCACACCCTCGTTACTTTCCCATCCTCTGAAAAGATGCGTCTGTAAAGGCTGTCCGCCATAACAACATGTGATTTTAAAGAGAAAATAAAATCCTTGTTTTGTGTTTACAAGTGTTATTTCTTCAGTATTCTTGATACTTAATGAAATTAGCGATGGAACAATTGGTAGTTCAAAGATAGAGAGGAATTTGGATGGAGTCAAAAAAGAACATTTGATCCATTTATGGGACAATGTGAGGATTTGAGGCTTTTCGATCTGTTTCATATCTCCGTAGAGATTAGACTAATCATTAGCCTAAAAAAAGTACATTCAGCCGAGGGCTGTGGAAACATGTGATGGGACGTTGGTGTAAATATTTGGGCTGGCAGGGGCAGGATGTGGGTGTTACATCTTCTCGACACACCAGCAGTCAGCAGTTCTCAAAGAAGAATTTGACTACTATCCCACAGAATCTGTAAAAGTCCGTGAAACGGGGAGACATAGAGATCAGGGATTTCTATACTCTCGAGAAGATGCAGGGACGATAAAGGTCTGTCGTTATATTTCTGAGAAAGCAATGTTGCTGTCCAATGCATGTGGTACATTATGTCATACATAACGCTGGCATATTACACTACCGGCAGTAGCTCAGTCTGTAGGGGTTTTGGTTGGGAACAGGAGGGTCGCTGGTTCAAGTCCCGGTGCTGGAAATTGGTCTGGTAGCTGAAGAGATGCCTGAGCACTGCTGTGGTGCCCCTTGAGTACTGAACCCCCCACCAGTGCCCCCATCATTCTGACATCTCTTCATTAGTGCATGTTTACAGGATCATGTGTGTAGCATGTTCAACGACAACATGTAAAAATGTAAATTAATAAAGTATATGTTCTTCTATTTCATATTGTAATCTCAAGAGGACGCTTCTATTCAGCTTCTGTTTAAAGTTTTTCCATAGACTCCCATTAAAAAAAAGAGACGTTTGACAATGTTAACAGGATATCTGGATTTGCAAACAAGGTCAACGGACTCATTGAAGCTTTATGTCTGCAAAACTTTCCTGCATTCAGCAATATATTTAGTGCATGCATAGTCCTGAAGTACAACGTGAAGCTAGATTTTTGATGTTGTTGCCGTTTGCACAAGGAGAGCATTTCTTATTGCTCTAAAAATGTGTCATCTTTCAGTTTAGTTTAGCCGCTGTGTTTATTTCAGTCTTTACAGCAACAATAAGGGAACATTTAAGGGCTCATTTAAGGGCGAGGGCTTGGAAACAATTATTACTGCTCCTCAGATAAGTTGGGGGAAACAAAAAACCAGAAGGTTTTTAGTTTTTTTGTTTAAGAAGGTGACCATAGACGCAGCAGAGGCTCAGTTTAATGTGTTTAATGCATGACAAGGACACTGAACAGATTAACTTAATAAATTGTTAAGCATGACTTTATTAGTATTTTCTTTGGCAGAGAGTTAGCAAACGTCCAGCGCAGTAAGCACATTAGAACTACCTTTAGTAGACGTGTAAATGTATCTGTGTTCAAGCTCTAACATGAATGAAGTGTTTTTGTTGCTTTTTCCCAAATGTGCTCCTGTTGTTATAACACTGGAAAACGGGATTCAGGAAGCAGACAAGACTTGGAGCAAAGCTGTGGCGGAAAAAAGTTCTAATTTGTTTTGGAGACTGCAGAGTTTAAAATTAGCATGGAAGTGTTGACCGAGGTTTGGCTGTGCTGCTGGCGAGTGTGTGGCGCAGAGGTCTGGTGATGGTGTTAATGCAAAAGTCAAGATCATAAAGTGAGGCCGCCATCAGCAAAGCTAACAATGGCGGCTACTGTGACCGCCACCAGGTGCTGGGTCTTAGAGGGACGAGGCGGCAATAGGAAGCTGAAAAGTGGAGCTTTAGTTTGGGGTTTGGATCCGGGCCCGCAGCAGGAAGAGGGACGGCTCCATGGCTACGAGAACCTGACTGAGCTCTGAGACCAGCTGGGAAGAAGAAAACAGGCTTTCTGGTAACATGAGAGTTTGTCTGGAAAAGACCGGGCTTCCCTGCCCAGGGAACAATGACTTCACAGACTCCTAAAACAAGGAAATTAAAACTAAATATTTATACTCCTTCCATGATTTCACACACGTGTGAGTAAGCACGTGTTTCCAAGAATTTACTATAAATTCCATTAAGCAGCTGCCATGTGAGTTTCTATAAATCTAAAACAATCTTTTTTTCAACCTGCCACAGAAGGATCCAGTGTGAGGAGCGATTAAGCCACGGTGACAACTCTGAGGTTATTAAGAGCGGTTGCTAAGGTTACGATCCTCTACATCGATTTGTTTTTTGAGAATATTCAACCAATACTGAAAAATTGTGCCGTTCGGATCTCAGTCGTGACAAAACATGTCACTGAAGCAAGAAACTGAACTAAACAAACACGTTTAAAAAGCGCTTCACAGACTTTTTGATACAAGTTTTTTTTCCAGGCACACATTCCCGACCCACTGATAATGGCTCCACGACCCCATACTGGGTCCCGACCCACCAGTTGAGAACCACTGATCTAAACTCAAAGGATATCTGAGGAGAGTAAGTAAACAAATGGAGGACAAAGTTGGGTAGAGTCGCATCAAAGGGCAGACCAAGTGAATAAATTAAACAATAATGTGCAGTTTGATCAGTGATGAAAATATTCTCTTCCAGTCGTCATCGGGCACATCAACGCTCAAATCAAATTAAATTCTCTTATCAGAATCTCTTTCGTCATCCATTTTTGTCCCATTAGGTAAGACGGTAATCTAATCCCCCAACACAACATGTTGTGTGTGTTGAATATGTTTTTGAAGAACCTGAGCTGGGATCAGATTAGACCCTGTCACTGATAACCAGAATTTAGACTGAGGTCTATTATCTCGGGTCGATGGATGGTGCGGGTGTTGAGTCACTGCACGTGTGAGTCACTGATGGGGGGGGGGGGGAGGGGGGATTGGAGGGGTGACAGGGTTAATGATGCTTGCTGAGGAACACTCACTGGTTGGATGGCTGGTTGCACCTGATAGGACCCACAGGGGCCTAGCGGGGCCCCGCCAGTGCCCCATGGCCCATTAACTTGCGGAGCCAGGGCCGAGCCAACACACAGGATGGAGGTCGCACTGGGATGCCTCCCAACACAAACACTCGCGGTAACACCAGCGCCGGGCCAAAGAACTCTCAAACTATACAAGCTATACAAAGGAGCAGCGATACGGTTGGCAGCCGTCTATGTATATAACTGGAATAAATCTGTCTTAAAACGTCTTAAAGTTTATAACACACACAACATGTGATCCAGGTCATCATGGTGCCCAATATAACGCACCATAAATCAGGGTGATAGACACAGAGCTCAATGTGCATATGTAGTAGACATAAGAAAATGTTGTTGCATTGGACTATTATGTAATTTATGTCTTTGCCTCCAGGCTGTGAAATCCAAATCTACAGCCACTGTTTTCTTTGAAGCTAATGAACAAAAAACCTTACCAACACCTAGAGTGCACTGGAGAACAGCTTAATAAAAACTATAACAATGAGATCAGCAGTCTATATGAAGCTTATACCTGCCAAGAAGATCCTGGCAGACTTTCCTCCCTGTTAAGATACCGAGGTCGAACACAAAGATTGACCATAAAAGTTCATAAACAGACCCACAAAGTGACACAAAAGCCAGCAGTCTTGGCTCAGTCACTGAGCACCAAAAAACCGAGGTAGCACAGCTGAGGTCAGTCCTTCTTTAAGCAATTTCTGCTGTGGTTATCTGACCCAAGGTATATAATACTGTGTATACATTCATTTTCTGTCTCGATGCCAAAGATTGCTGCATGAAATTCTTGAGGTTCCTGAGCTGCTCGGGGTGAAAAATCTGCGTGAAGGATTGAGGGGGGAGACGTGAAGAAGAGGCCCACGACTGTTGATTTTCAAGTAGCTGGATCAGAGCCGACACCTTAACCCAAGCATGCGGAAGTCAGACCTCATGTGCTCAGCGTGGAAAACCACATACATCATTTTAGTCTCTAACAAATAAGATTAATGGGAACTGTGCTGGGGCGTGCACATTTCTGTGGTGTCGGACGCTCAGCGGCCAAAACCAGGCGGACCGCAGCGCAAGACTTCTGGGACTGGCACGGTGAGCCCCTGTGAATGACTGGCCCCGTCCGTCACTCAGCAGTGAGGAATCATCCACCGGGGCCCGGCAGGACTTACAGCGTCAACTGTTATTATTATCTAAGTATCTTAAGTATAAAAGGAATCTGGTTTATGGGGCGATCAGAAGTAAAAACATCATCTGGAAACATGAATGGAATGTGCAGAGTGAACAAGAAAAATGTGTTTGGATAGAATCGAAGGTCAGCAGAAGAGAGTTCATAAACCTTCATCTAAAAATAAAATCAAAACATGTTTTATCGTGGAAAAAAACCCAACGAAAGACGGCGACATCTGTAGCGCATTTAAAAGTCTCAGCGTGTGAGAACAGCTTAGATCAGTCACTCCAGGAAGTTACCGTCTTGTGATTCAGCAGATTCAGAGTCACACAAATTCCTACGATCCCCAAAAGTTTTCTTCAAATCTTGTGATTTTTAACAAATCTCTGCAAATTTTTTGTGCATTACACCCAACAAGCATCAACTTGTACTCTTTTTAGATAGTCAAAGTATTGATCCCCATAGGTGTGCAGGGTTGTGTAAACATTGCAGAGTGTGGTTCACTGTGTATCACATCTGACCTTGATCTGCAGCCCAGTACAAAAAGGTCTTCATGTGATTATTTATCCAATTTGAAAACCGTTAGCCGTCCACTTAGCCACTTCCTGGTGCCTCGTTTTGAGGCAATTAACAAATCCTAGGCTCTTTTCCAAAATTTCCACCAACCAGCCTCATTAAAATATAAGGCAGCGCTGATCTCAAAGAGTGTTTGTTCAATCATTCGTCTCCTATCAATGGTTCCATATGTACAGTTGTATAGCATTGAAATGTGGAAGTGAATTGCAAAAATTGTTTTTTTTCAAGGTAATTTACTAAAGTTTCATTCACTTTCTTGGTTTCTTAACTGGTAAATCCATCAGTTGGCTCAACCAATGGATGACTTTAATTGGAGCCTTTCTCCCAGTCAGTGTCAGCTGTTGTTTAAAGCGTCAAAACAAACAAACAATTCTCAAAACATCTCAAGTTGCATTGCAGATTTTTCAAAACACTGCTGTGAATTCGAGGCATTGTGAGGCTGCAACAATCGCAGAAAAAGCCTAAAAGCTAAACCCTGAAGGGATGTGAATGTTTCAACAATGTGACGCTCCAGACCAAAATAAAACTTCCTACTGTTAGCTTGAACGATGTAATAACCACCTACCTCACTGCCGCCTGTCTCATATCATGGAGCAGCGTTTGATAGCTAATCTCTTAGCGCTGATATCAAGGAGGGGGGAGGGGGCTGAGGCCTGCACAGGGAGCTTTTGTAGATGCCTGTATGGATAATGTGAACAGGCCCTGTCGTCACAAACAAACTTGTGAGTGGGTGGATTCATCGGAAGATAAAGATATCTAAACTCTGTTTTTGTGTCTTGTGTTTTTTTGGTTCACCGCTTAAAGAGATAAGCAAATTCCCACAAAAAAAAAACGAGAGAGAAAGAAGCCAGGGAGATACGATCCTTCTCCTCTTTCTGATGCTGTCACTAGTCTGTTTCATCTCTTGGCAATCCTCCTTGATCTCTGTTTGTGCCAGGCACCTTAACATCCTGCTGAGACGGTGCCCTGTGATGTTTCTATCTAAGAGGCAGCAGCAGAGATGCTCTGGAAGGAAGTAGATCAGATTTATTTATTTCATTCAGGGGAAATTCCAAACTTGCCAAGCAAATAAACACTCAACCTTTTATTCTGAGAACTTGGAAAGTAGGAATGTAAGATATGTTTCCATTTTCCAAGAACTGTTTTGAGAGCCCAATGAGCTGCGATTGCTGATAAAAGCAGGAATCAAATTAAAGGTAAAGCTTTGCTGTACCTTGAGGGTGTTTTGCTGGCATGGTTTGGGGTCAATTTGTTCCTTTGAAGGGAAAGGATCTCAACAACTTAATACGATGATCACTTTATCCTGTTGTGAAACATTTCCATCCTGATGGGAGTGATCGCTCCAGGACGACAATGCCCAAGTTTTGTGGCATGTAGAGTCCACAGGACGGTTTGAAGAGTATGAAAATGGTACCAATCGCACCCTACAGTCTGACGTTCACAGCCACCCGATGTCCCCGGATCTCAATCACCACTAGTTGATTTTGGACTGATAAGTTGGACAGTGCTCTCAGCCATCATCACTTATATACTTATACTTATATACTTAATAAGGGCGCAGTCACACTGGACCATACGTACCGTGCCCGAGCACGCTTCAACTCTAAAGTCCAGAGTTGGACACACTTCATGCACGAGCATGATAACATAAAGCATGAATGTGTTGTATTACGACGTTATGTACAAGTCCTGTGCAGTGTGACCGCGGGCCACGCAGGCCAGCCTGGGCACGCCGCAGCGGGGGGCCAATCGTGCTCGAGTACGGCACAGTATAGATGACCAGTGTGACCGCGCCCTAAGAGATTATAGTCGGGGCGAATTGTGTTCATCCCTCCAGTAAATTTTAGAAACTTTAGAATCGAACACTCCAGTAACACGCTTAATGTTGAATACGTCAACAGTCTGTATATTCACATATATATGTCTAAATGCAAACACAGAGGGAGGTGTTACAGGGGGAGGACACAGCTCATAGACCAGTGGTGGATTTTTAATAAGTGGTGTGATAACTCAAATCTCAGTAAAACCAAGAACACGTGTTCAGATTTTAGAAGGAAGTCAAAACCACCAATCCAAACTGAAATGAAGGGACAGACTGTTGAACAGGTTCAGTGTTATATGGACCTGGGTTAACTGACAACAAGCTGACAGTCGGTGAAAACACAGAAGCAGTTTGTAAGAAAAGCACAGTAACGTCTTCTCAGTAAGCTCGACTGGTTTGGTGTGTTCAGGAAACTAATCACGCTTTTCTACAACTCCATGCTGGAGTCTGTCCTTACCTTTTGGCTTTATCACCTGGTTTTGGTAATCTATCAATAGGAGACAAAAATAGGTTGAAACGTATCATAAACTTAAAAGTAAGATCATTGTGTTTAAATCACCTGATCTGTCTTTCACCTTGAGTAACAGAGCTGCAGCTTAGGCTTCAGATCTTACACTGTCCCCTACAGTACATCCTCTGTTTGGTGGGTTTGAGTTCCTGCCCTCAGGGAGAAGATACAGATTACTAAAAGAAAAGTCTAACAGGTTGAAACATTATCTTATAGCTCCGGCCATCAAGCTACTGTACCCTAGGATGACCCTGATGACTGATTTTTGGTTTGAAAGATATTTTCATGTATGGTTTTATATATTCTCAGTTTCCCATTTCTTGATGTAGGCTCACTCTAGTCTTTATGTATTGCATGTTTTGTTGATGTTTTTAATGTCTGATTCTTTGTGCCTGTGATTTCTATGTTTCTTTCAAAGTTGAAGTCTAACACTTAAAATGGTTAAATTTTCATTACCCACATTGCACAAGATCTGCATAACACAACACAAATGAAGCAGATGAAGATAAGATCACACATTGCACACCCAAAACCAGTCCAGGAAACTGGATTGAGGGGTCATAAACGAGAAATGTGCAGGCCGAACTCAAGAGTTACTTTTGGAGCCAATTGGCATTTATTTGATAGGAAGGCAGAGGAGAGACAGAAAACGTTGAAAGGAGAAAATGGAGGATGACATGCAGGAAAGGGCTGAGGTCAGATGTGAACCCATGGTCACCGTGGATTATAGCCTTATAGGTATTCGCTTTTAACCCCTGAGCTAAACTGTCGCCCCTGACTGCATGCTTCATGCTATCATTGCAGTTCATGAGTTAAATATTCTCCTAGCTTTAACTCTTGAGGAGTTGGATAGTTAGTTACCACCACTGGACCATTGGACCCTACCAAACTAGCTCTTCTCTCTGAAGCTTCAAGTCCCACAGGTTTACTCTGAATCTGGGAAATCTGCCTTTAGTTTTTATGCTCAAACATTTTGGACAAATTTGCAAAACTGACTCTCTCATTTCTCTTGGACAAATGAAGACAATGATGTGAAACCACTTCACCATGGTGTGCAACTGCTTTCACTGGGAATCATCTTTGCTTTGTTTTAAATGTGTCTCAGCATTTATTGTAAAAGACCTCAATGACTTTTGAGGATTAGAAAAAGATTTGAATAAAAAGATAGATAGATAAGATCATTAAATAGGTAAAGTAAAATTAATAGACTCACTTAAATAAGTAAGCCCAGAAGAAAACACCAACCAAAACATACAGGAATTGAGCAAAAGTTAGAACAGGGGGACTTGAATTCTCACCAGCATGGTACGCCACCGACCCCCGGCTCCATCCTGGATGTCTGTTCCTGGGGTAGTCCTGCAAAGACACCAACAGATACACAGATGAAAAATAAATATATTTTACAGACATGGATTTGACTGATTTCTGCAGGTGTGACTAAGAAAAAAAAAAACACACCAGCTAATTTCAATGACTGCTACGGAAGCACCACAAAATGAACACCACAACGATCAACTCATGCCAAGCTTATAGAAAGCCTTCAGAATGCTACAATCAAATATTTCAGAGAGTACCACCTATCCAAACCAGAAGTAGAATCAAAACAATGTAACATAAACAAAGTCTTAATAGAAAATCATCTAACAAATACATGATTTAAGAAATCCAGCGCTATGTAATTAAAAAATAACATGGTAAAGACAATGTCCGTATCCATGGTAACAAAGGGAAACCCGCCCAGGGTCACAGCACTTCCCTTTAATGTATTTTTGACAACATCATATGGAGTCCGCCCAGTAGGAGACCGAGTCAAAATTATTCTAATTCCGAGACGAGACCTTCAAAAGGTGGTCTCGAGACCCGTCTTGGTTTCGAATGCTACAACACTGATGAGGAGAAAACCAGCACTTGTACGGCTGGACTCAAACAGCTCTGAATAATAAAGTAAACATCCAGTAGCAGGTTTACAGAGTTTCCCAGTGCAGCTTTAAAGCAGGTTACTGTATTTTATTTACCAGTGTTGTCCTTTCACTGAGTGTGTTCTGGATATCTGTCAGTATCTGCTGCTTCCCTCAGGAGATGTGTTTTCTCTCTCTCCATCTGTCTGCATGTACAGTATGTGAGCCTTTCCCCTTCACTTACCATGCCAACAGAAATAACTAGTGGGCCAAATTCAGGATAAGATCAGAGTATGACTCAGAGTTAATTACCAGAGATCGTATCTGTCTTCTAGCTGCACCTCTACTACTGTAGAAACACACTACTGTACAAGAGACGACGACAGAGGAGGTAATGATATTATTCTCCTCTATTATCTCTCAAAGGGCTGAGTACATCTTCTAAATAAGTTCTTGTTCACAATCTTCTGCAATTTATTTCAGTTATTATTTATCAGGCTTGTCGCAGTATCCATTTCATCATAACCACAAGTGGTTTAAAACATCCCAGTTTGTAACCATAAAGATTGGTGATTCTGTATCTCTAATTCTCCAAAAGAGGGATCTCATTGTACGTTCATTTGTACAGAAACAAAGATTGTGCAGTTAGGAAAGTTCAGCAAATTTAGGCCAATGCCAGCAGAGACAGAGGACTTCAGGTGTAGCAAAAACAAAGCTGGTGCACAAGCTTAAAATTCTGAGCAGCAACAAGATCAAGTAAGCAAATTTACACCCGCTGTTGCAAGGTGGACTTCCTTCCTCTGCTTGTAAGAGTGTGGCTGATGTAACATAAGCTAAACAGTAATCCAGCTGTGACAAATTAAATGAGGCGTAATTGTTGGATAAACCATTTTGGATAAAAAACCAAAATAATGACCGAGAGGTTGTCCAAGTGAGAAAAATGTCCAATCTGCAAAACTTGTCCGTAAAGTTGCAGCGAGGGATTGAACACTGGAATTTACTGCAACCTGAGAAACTGTTCAGGGTGCATCTGTAGAATTATCAGGTGAGAGGATCCAAAAAATGTCTTTCCCAAGTCATTCTTAAGATGACCAGGAAGGCATCCAAAGACAGGAAAACGGGCAGCGTTTAGAAAGTAGTAACACTCAAGGGAAACAGTCACAGTGACGACTGATCCAAAGACTGAAGAGCCAACACGTTACTCAAGAAAAGCAAATCAGTGCGGAGGTGGTGACTCAAAGAACTTTTGTGGATGTGAATAATTATCAGATATTAAAGTGGACAGAGCAGATGAGCAGAGGGCATTCTCAGGCCAGGCAGACAAGAGTTCAGCATTTGAGGACAGGACATCAGGGAAACATCCACGATCCTGTCTGACAACCCCATCGGGGCTTCAGGAACAGGAAATGGAGATGGATGGGGGAAAATCAAGAGGGAGAGAGAGATGGAGAAGGACAGAGTGAGACATCAGCAGAGGAAGACAGAGAGACATGGAGGAATGCGCGTACTGCTCCAAGCCTGAAACCCTCCTGATCCGCCAAGTCTGCTCCCCCTTCCCCCCGTCGTCTCGACCACAAGCCCGAGGATTCCTCTGGCTGACTGGCATGTGGGCAGCATCTCCACGAAGGAGAACAGGAACGTCTGTCTGGGTGTCTTGCTCCCTGATTGATGACCCAAAGGCACCGTTCTGATCAGACGTTTTTTGAGGACGAACTTAGGGAACGGCCACAGGACTAATGGGTGGATTTGCAGAGCTTTAATTTAAACGGCAGACTTGTGTCTGACAAATGGATCAACTGTTAAACGCCTGTTTTCGTAGCTGTCTTCTGGGTAATTGTTGTGTCCATCATCTCTAATTCAAAACATCTACTCGGTGTGCAAGATTCATCACATAAATACAGGGGAGTGAGAATCACTGAAGCAGCACTCCATTTTGGACGCTGAGAGTCGAGCTTGACAATGTTACACCACTCCTAAATCTCAATACTGCAGAATCCCTTTTAGAACAATGTCAGTCCATTCTTTATTACCTGGCTAACTGTACCTGAAACATATTTGATCTTTTTAAAAAGACAATCCATAGAAATGAAAAGCAGCTTTTGTTAACCATGAGCCCCATGAGGTTAGGACGTAGATAATTGAAGCTCCTGTGAGGTACTTTCGGATTCTGTCGATTTTGGCATCCCCTTCAGACAAAGTAGTATTATTGCTTTGCTGAACTTGCCCAGGATGTGTTCTCTGCCAAAATAAAAAATCTCTTCCTGCCGTCCTTTAACAGCAGAGGCGCTGCTTGTCAACAGGCAAGTTAGGCAACTGCTTTGGGCCCCAAACCACTTAGGGGCCCCTCCATGGGCTGGCAAACCACAGCAGTACTTTAAAAATGAGCAAATTTTGCAGCAACAGTAGTAAACCTCCCTCATGGGGCCCTATCTGACAGCACTCACTCTCATTGGCCTACTTAGCATATCATGTATTACTCTCGTGAGAACCAAAGTTCGTCAATGAAAATCACTAGAAGAGGAAGAGCGTCGTGACACGGGTAGATATAATACTGGTTGGAGGGGCCGTTAATTCATTTTTGCCTGTTTTATATCCCGTTAAAAAGTCCTCACTGGGGTTTTTAAAAAACTGCATGTGGAGGAAAGCGAAATATAATAACTAGGGATATCGACTAAATAACTAAATGTAATCACTCTGGCTAGTTGGCACCAGAATTACCGGTCAGTTAAAGTTAATGTTAATATTTTTATTAATGTAGGCTATCCGCACCGCTCTTCTGCTAACCAGCACAGTGGACGGATGTCACAGTGGACCCAATGTGTAAATACATTAAGCACAGGCATCTGGATGTTAACTTGAAAGAAGGACCGAAGGCTGTAGGTGCCGGCACTGCTAACATTAGCCACACACGGCTAACAGATCACACATTGTTTACCTGCAGAAGCTGTGATCCCGCTCAGTCTGAAAAATAACACAGCTCATCTCGACAAAGACTGCACACGATATGTAGTGTGTGTGTGTATGTAGCGTAGTCTGCCTTTTAAAATTCTGTTTGGCCGACAGGGAAATTAGTTGCAATGAACATCTCCACCACTTACCAAGATGGGTGAGGTTAAGAAAACAAAACATCGTTGTTTTGAAATGAATATGGCAAAACTGCAACTGTGAAAGTGAACCCGACACCTAAACACTTGGTAGGACGATCCACCACGCTGTGCAACAACAACCCATGTAGAACAGAAATACCACCATTATGAAATATTTTCTTTTTTATGCCAAGATTCATCATCCACTGTGGCACGTCGGGACAAAACATTTTTATACAGGATATTCATGTGGCTGAAAAAACAGCTTGTGGGTGTGGAAAATAAGATTTTGATCTTCCGACTCTTCTCGGTGTTTTTATTATGTTTTCGTCACCCAGTTAGAACCCGTATCTAGCCATAGATTATGTCAAACCGATAATATTGTATTGCTGGGTGGGACTTGGCTTTGCTTTCCATAAAAGAAACATTGGAATCTATTGTGGTTTTGGAAATTACAACATTTAATGCTGTGATTTTTGTTTTCCAAATTGGTGTTGGCGCCGCTAAATCAGGCATACACTCCTTATCTATCAACATATGATGGAATGCATTTTAGAAAGAGGACGCCATGGTCCACTTTCACGAACTGTAAACTTTAAAAACATGGTCACTACTCATGTTGGGCTGAAGAAGCCCTGAGTGCGAATGCAAGCTGCTTCAAAAACAATAAACACTGGAGTCCAAAGCATGGCATAGCAAAGACCTGCAAGATCTGATCCACATCTGCTACAGCGGTGTCATCAGAGCTGCCTGCATTTCCACACGGTGGCAGAGTAAACAAGTCAGAAGGTGCGGGCCGAGCGGGGAACCTTGTGGAGGCAGATAACCATCATCCACGGCAGCTATCACAGCCCTTGTCTAAAAATATAACTTAAGTCGTGATTTACCAACAGATGTGTGTATGGGTGTGTTTTGAAAGTAAAGGAAGGGATGGAAAGTGGTGTGTTTCTGTTCCTACGTGCCCACACAACCTCACCTATAGGGGTTGGGCACAGACGGTGTAGTGAACTAATGCAGGTCTGTTTGTTTAACCTCGTGTCATCGGGCTCAAACCTCCAGCTCCCCACGCGATATCGGCAAACCGTCTTGACATTAGCTGATGATCTGACGGGGGTTAGGAGAACAACAGACCTGTGTTTGGGCATGTTCATCACTCCTAATGGATGCAAGTGCTTACCTGATACAAACACATTAAACTAATATCACCAGGTTTGTTCTTGTTATTGTTACTGAGTAGTGGAAAAGTTGACAGGACAAGAGTGTCAACAATGAGTTTGGCTTAGCAGTGTTGCAACGACATAGAGCTCCCAATTTGTAAAGTGTCATGTTGTGTTTTTGTCCTCGATTAAAAAAACTGACTGACTGACTGATTGACTGATATCTCACTTAGTTTACCAGTATGTGGCCCAAAAACATATCTCCCAATTTGGAATTTTTTGATTTTTAATTTCTATACTTTGTAGAGAAGTCACTGAGGACCTATCTGCATTTAAACTACAGCAACCATGATCAAATTTGATTTAAGATTACAGCTTTGGGTCTGCTCCACTCCAAACAAACTACTGCTTAAGAGTTGGTAATATTTGGTGCCCGAGGAATTATTGGATATGGGAAGTCTATGGGAGTCTTATTGAATGATAATTACACTTCAAACTGAAACAGGGGTGCAACATTGCAAAATTGAAGTTAGTATAATTGTATAAAAGTAGTGGATGCAGACCCTTACTTTGAAAAAGGGAAGTCAATGCCTAAGTGCCTTTAACCTGCATTCTTACTATTAGCTGGCTGGGAGCAACTCCACTGGTATTCAAGTCCACCAGAAATTGGTCTTACTTCTAATTTGACACATCAGTGGCTCAACATTTTCTTAAACGATTTAAAAATCTCAGAGTTTCAACACATTTCCAATTGAGTCATTCAGCAATTTCCCATGGAGAATGGCTACCTGTGATCGCTACCAAAGACAGTCATAACAGAGTCATAACACTTTGTGTAACCACCCAGTTGTCCAATAATGGTGATGCCAAAACTGCCCAACTCAGGGCTTTGGAATGGAAATCCAAAAACCAATGGGGTAAAACAACAGTGGCTATATCTCATATTTATATATAGCAAACTACAATTCATCAGAAGTCAGAGTGAATCACTCCTTAGTTTCTATTTGTTTGCATGAGATAGCCTCTTAACTGTTGTTAAGTACACATTTTCAGACTTATCCAGTCTTGCATACTTGTGAGATTACTGGCGCCTTAACAGGAGGTCAGAGCTACCAAAAGCAGACTTCTCCAGACTGCCACAGACTACACTTGAGTGCAGACTTTACTTATTTAAGTACTCACAATTCATTTCAATTAAGATGTGATTTTTCTAGGTACCAATATGTGGCAAAACGTAACTTGAAATGTGCAGTATCATCCTCATGCAGTAATGAGAAGGTGCTGGTGAACACATAACAAATACAGAACATTTGGACCCAGCTGTGTCCGCCTGTCGTTTGGTGCTGAGCAGGTAATTTAGCCTGTTTTTAGAGCTTTTTCCTTGACGAAAGCTGCCTCCCACAGCTGAAAACCATTACACAAAGGAACACCTTGTACACTGTGGCTGTGCTGCTTGTTCTACATGTTCTTGTGGCACAGTGACCTCGCCTTTTGTTTTTATCCTAAAATGACCCTGTTAGAATAAACGGGTCGAACGGAAGCGACCTTTAAACGCGGTTAGTAGGACTGCTGCATCACAGGAGGAAGAGGAAGAGGAAGAGAGCTGTTCTCAGGACCCCGATCCAAGAGCAAACCGGGACAGAGGAAACGCTGCAGATCGAGTCTCCTGAGCGGGGTTATTTCTTGTGTGTGAGAGAACATGCTGTTTGACTACGTGTGGTTTTATGACTTTATTTGTGTACATGAACTGAAGTCAGAACAGTCATAAAAAGGTTAACTGGGAAAGCTATCAGTTTCATTAAGACACTGATGACTTCTTACAAGGGGTTATTCCAAAACCAGTTTGGGTATCAGCCTCTGATACTTCCTAAAAACGGGGTACGGGGAATCGGTGAGTATGGCAGTGAATGCACCACTACTATTCCATAATCAATTGGCCTCCAATAACTTGTTTCAGGTAAACTACAGCTAGCATGATGCTTGTAGAAAGTGTGTTATTAATTTATTATTCTCTGGTAATACAGCATATGATTTGTGTTTTTTTACACACATCTGAGGGGTACTACATTTAGGCCCTTACTCAGGTTTCAGTGTCAATACTGGAAAGGACAAAATGGTATCGGACCACCTCAATGTCTTTCTCACAACAATCACAGCTATCAATCTATCTTCCAAAGCTCAACCCATCTCCCGATCCGATCTGATTCTTCACTTCCATAACCCAACACAGCATTTCTTTTTTTGTAGGATTTCAGCGGTTTGTTTGTTTCCAGGACATGAGGGTTTTGTTGAATTTTATTTTCTGAATAGGATCTCTTTATTTTTCTTCCTCCTGCTTCCCCCCTCATCTTCAGCCCCCCCCACCACACTCCCATCTACCACCACATAACTAAGCCTAGATCTCTCTTTGTCCTACAGCCTAGCAACCGCTGTGTGTACCGGATGAAAAACAACCGTGCTACCAAGCGTATGCATGCTGTACATTCATGGAGACTCTTATCTCCACAGGAATGGAGGAGGAAGCTACAGGTCATGCCAGGTCTGGAAATTGCAGTGGGGTCAAAACAGATCTGAGATTAGAAACACATAAAAACAACACACTTACGTTACACACAAAGCATTCAAACTTATCACATAACACAAATTCCTCTGACTTCCCTCTTGGACAGGAAGCTGGCAACACTGGCTCAGGGGATACAAATATGTACTTCCACCTTTTTTAAACCAGGTTACTTGATTATGACGTGTCGAACACCAACTCTCACTTCTTGTTCTTGGCATTTGGATTTTTACCAGAGGTAGAACACAGTGCAGAAAAATTAGATGATCTTTGGTCTTAAAATAAAAAGTTTTAGACTGCAACATGCTGAAAGCTTTGAAGATTTCCACAGTGGTGCTGTGGGATTTCCAATGCTAACCTAATCTAACATTCCACTTTTTCAGTGTCAGCATGCTCAAGATGAGCAAGTATGAAATCTATCTTGCAGACATTGTTGTACATTGTAGTTTTGGTGAAATACAAATTTTGAACATTTGAGTGTATGCAGACCATAAACTAACGCCGAGTCTAAATGCAGAAGCTCTATGGCTCCCTCTATCAAAGAAAAAGAAAGACAAATACATGTTGTGCATAATAAATACAGCTATTTGCCAACATTATTACAATTAATTTAACCTGTAAGGGAAATAATGTCTCATATGTTAAAGAGCCCATATTCTGCCCTTTTGGGTTTCCTATATTTAATCTATGTTCCTACTTTTATACGTTCACAATAGATAAAGTCTGAAAAAAGTGTCTGTTTTCATGAACTGCTCCTCCTTGCTCCCTCTACGCTCTGAGTCCGTCAGCTACACTCTGTTGAGCCCACACTGTTAGACCCCACGTGGGCCAAGTCTGCTCTGATTGGTCTGCCGATCCGCTCTGTCGTTATTGGTCAGTTGCTCAGCATGCGTCTCGGAAATTTCAACATGAGCTGCTGGGCTTGCCACAACGAGCCAATGGGCTTAGATCAGTGATCTCACACTGACAAGACGTCGCACTGACACATTTTTATGGAGTGGGGCTAGAACCGAGCGTTACATGCAGCTAATGCTACAGCTAACAGGAGGACGTAGGAGAAGCTGTGTTTCTGCGGACTTTGAATTTTTGCACATAGATGTTCCTAAACATGCACAGGACACTTGAAAAACACACTAAAGAGCATATAAAACCAGAAAAAGCAGAATATGGGACCTTTAAAGGCAGAATGTGCAACATTTTACACAAAAACAGCAGAAATCAAGTATATCCTCCGTAAATGTGTCTCATAGTCATGACTGTCTACAATGAGTGAGAAGCACGAGTCTCGCCAGCTGTACTGTAGTCAGAGCCGTGTTTATATGGCCGGGGCGGCCTTGCGTATAAAGTTGTTTTAGTCAAGAACTAGAGAAAAGAAGAATAACATACTCACTGCTTATTTGGATGTCAAGTAACTGCCTTTAGAACACGGTCATTCTGTGTCAGTTTATGTGCAATATGAAGCTACAAGTTAACTAAAGAGCGCTAACGTAAGCATGCTAACACAACAATGCAGGACACAGGCAATTGCAGCTCAAACAATTTTGACAATTTGTCTGCAGCTTGCGATTAAAGGTGCTTAATTATGATGCGTTCTGATTGACAACTCCTTTGAGCGAACATGAGTGGAGAGGGGTTTCAAGGTGTATCGCTAGAGGAGAGCGGAGGCTTCAGAATAGTGGAGGCGTGGCCAAACAGCAGTTTGTTTTGGTTTAATGCTGGGGCTCAAGGGCGACATCTACTGGATCAAAAAGTCGCATATTCTTCCTTTAAGTTAATTCATTGGTTGTTGAGATATTTAACTAAAAACAAACTCACAGTATAGATGGAAGGAAAGTGAATGAATGACTCATGTTGGGTTGTTCCTAAAGTTGGATTTTAAAGTGTTTAGTCATAGAAGGATTACATACAGATTATATTACTTGCCCACTAAACCCAACATCATTTTTTTTCAAGGTGTTATGAAATAAAAGTTGGAAAATGGACCATCATGAACTGAAAGTGTCTGCTCCGCACAAAACCCAGCAATACCCAAACTGCCTGTCACACCTGTAACTCGCAGCAGCGGGAGATTCTCAGTGTCTGAAGTGCTATCACACAACTGGAAATACGAAGCAGAGGCGGAAGCAGGTTTAGGCCAATTGATGGCGTGCAGTTGGCTAATATAGTCATAAAAGATGTGTGCAGCGTCATCACCCCATGCACTCACTCACAGTGAATGTTCCTGACACATCCACCTCCCCTTACTTCAAACAGACGTTTTAATCTTGGGATGGAAAGAACAAGTCTGCTTAAAGTTCAAGAGCCATGGAATCAGACATTTGGGTTCACACATGCATCCTATCAGAAGAGTTTAATGAGTATGTGTGAAAGGGACATGACATATATAAGGAGAACGAAGCAATTCACCTGTATAGTGGAGAATCTAATGTAAGGATTATGCAGGTCATTGGTTATATTACACCGTGCACCATCCTTAATCTAAAGTTAGCTCTGTCATCTTGTGACCATGAATGTCTGCACCAAATTTTCTGGCAATCCATTTTATACTGTTATGACTGAGCCATTCCTTAAATCATACTGTGTTACTTCTTTCTTTCTTTTATTTGAGATGACGTCCACTGAAGTTGTTAAACTGGGAAGAAAGAGCATCTTGGCATTGAAGGGAATGATTTGTAGAGTGAGTAAAACAGAGTACAAAGTTGAGCCAGATGTCATAAACAACAACAAAGAGGAGAGCGAGGCAGACAGACACACAGAGAGAGAGAGCGAGAGAGAGAGAGAGAGCGAGAGAGAGAGAGAGAGAGAGAGAGAGAGAGAGAGAGAGAGAGAGAGAGAGAGAGAGGGGCTGAATCTGGCAGTCTGGGGGGCATTAATGAAAAAAGACTGACACAAAAACTTGAGACTGCTGTTGAGTAAACAGTCATTACCCAAGCCCTTCAATTTGCTGCTTTATCACCTCTCCTGGACTTGAGCTTAATGTCTTTGTAATGAAATCCAGATGCAGAGAGAAAAGTAGTGGCGCAAAGAGAAAGGAGGTGGATCTCTGAGGAGGTAATAAGACTTGGGTTATCAACACTCAAACTTCTTCCTCACCCGTGGGAGCACCGCCTGTATGAGTTATGTTTAACTAAGAGCATGTGTGTGTACTTTGGCTGTGTTGTTAGCTTCATCAGAGAATATTGTGGTTTTTTTTTTTTTTATGTCTTTAAATTTGCAGAAAATTCATTAAAAATGACATATTTAAACACACATTATTATTTTGTTTAGATGCTTAAAGACAATCCATTACTGATATTCTCTGTTGCAACATAACAAGAGCAGTTCTTTTACATTTCTTGGAATTAGATGCTCTGTTTGAGTTTCCTCCTAAAGGGGAATGACAATCCCACATCTGTGATCGTGTGTGTGTGTTATCATTGTTGGCCGGCACACCAAAAAAAATGTGATATTACTGATGGGGCGTCAACTAATCTGTGAGTTGAAATGTAAACTCTTTGCCATGGTTTGATTCACACAGCAATGTACAGAGAGGTTTAAGGGCTTTTTGTTGGTGTAAGGTAGACAGTCCGTTCATCGGTTGTCTATTAACTCCACCCAAAAGAGAGGAAGCTAGCTAGACCTACCACCCTTTCTTTTGTCTGACAAACACAGCACTTTGAATGCATCAGGTGCAAATGACTCACGCTTTGAAACAAACGCTGCCAGCTACTTGAAAAGAAGAATTTTGCTTTCGACTGTAGCCCTTTTTAGATGGCAATTTCAACAACATGTGTTATTGTCAGAGCCTTGTTTATATATAAAGCTGTTTTAGTCTAGGACTAGGACTCACTGCTTATTAAGATGTCACAAAAGTGTCTTTAGATCACGGTTATTCTGTGTCAATTTATGTGCAATATGAAGCAACGAATTAACCAAAGTGTGCTAACATTAGCATGCTAACACAACAATGCAGGACACAGGCGATTGAAACTCGAGCAAAGAACGATTTTTGTCATGCTCTTAATGGTGTAATTGATAATTCCTTCGAGTGAGTGCGAGTGGAGAGGGGTTGGAGGTGTGCCACTGGAGGAGAGCGGAGGCTTCAGAATAGTGGAGGCGTGACCAAACAGCAGTTTGTTTTGGTTTCATGCTGGTGCTCAAGGGCGACATCTACTGGATCAAAAAGTCGCAAATTCTTCCTTTAAGAGGCTTTCTTAAAATTAAAACCTTTGATAATGCACTAGCCTTCTCTATGGAGCTGATTTAGTATATTACATATCTATAATGATGATACATTTCTAAATTGCATGGCATGGATGACAATCTTTACAACATGGGGTGCACACCTACAGTGATATTTCTCTTGCTCAGCCCCCCCCCCCCCCCCCCCGTACCTGTGTTCATCTAAAGCTCTCTCTCTCTGTGCATCCCTCTGTGTTATATAAACTGCCTCTGAGACCTTGAAAGATGTTGTACAAGTTTCATCTTTTATCATTGTTGTTAAAAAGGAGCAGAGTTTTTTGACCCTGGGAGAGACCGTGCTGGCAGCGCTGCTCAGGCCTTGGCTTTGGCACTCGCTAATATTTCACATTCAGAACACTTTCCAGGCAAAACCTACGCCGTATAAAAAAAAACTCACAAATCATGTTGAAGAAACATTTCTGAGTCATGCGTGACAAAATGTAATCGAATGTTTTTTTTAGACATCAGTAGACATTTATACAAGTTTAATTTGTTACATGTATGTGCTTAGTAAGGATGATTCAAAACAGCTCTTTTAATAATCATTCTCTTCACCTATTTATGTTTCAAAGCCTCACTCAAACGAGGCACTCCAAAAAAAAACTGCAGAAGTGTCCGTGTTGTTCCTTGAAGCACTTTCTAATGGTAAGATTGGTTTGCAGAGCTGTAGTGCTACTGCAGACATGGGAACAGCATGTGCATTCTTTGGAAAAAGAAATAAAGGGCTCAAATGAGAGGTGTTAAAATTTCTCTAATTGTATTTTCCTCTTGGAGGTTTTTTCATCTCCCCAAAGTAGGCAATTAGATCTGAGGAGAAAGGCTAAGATGCTGGATAATGTGAAGGAAAATAAAGCTTATAATAGTACCACCACCACCATGTGGTAGAACAGATAGCATCAACGTTGTCGATACCTGGAGCTCACATGAATGAAGCCTGGGTGGTAGGTTGCGTAACTCATCAGTATTTGTGAAGGCACAATCCCTGTGTGTTTATTCTTTTCATCTGGGCACTTTTAATTTTGACTTTAAATTGTAATATCATTGTTTCTAATATTTCAATAAAAGCTTCATTTCCACTGCGCTGTGTGGCACTACTCTTTAGGCTTTTAACTGTAATGAAAAGTTCTTTATATAGGCTTTCTCCCCCAGCATGTGTGCACTTTAACTGCCAATTTCCAAATACTCTGCGCGCCGCCGCTCACTGCCACTCTAGTCAATGTCTCCTGTTTCCACAGCGAGCGCCGCAGTCCACCCCCCTGCTCTGCTCCGTTTCAAATACGCTGTTATCTGCAACACTAATGCTGTGTGGAAAGACGTCCCTGACGCCCAGCCACTACCATCGGACCGGGTCGTCCCATGGCGTGCTCCGACCTCCACCTCAGCGGCAAGGTGAGAGGACAACCGAGAAATCTTGCCTTCATATTATCCCATATGCTCTTTTGTAAAGCGTCTTGAGATAGCACTTGATCACTCGCTATACCACATGACCAAGATATTGGCATCCATTCCCAGAGGCATGTATCATCATCAGACAACGATTGCTGAAGTGTTCTGAGATTGTTCGATAAATAATATAAACATAGCTTAACTTCAATGATAATATTGTGTTTCATTCACTTCTTGCTCATGTTTGTGTTGCATTGACGACACAATCCGAGCTGAGAACTGTTTGTGTCTTCCACTGCACAGAGCACAGGGAGTAGACGTACCTTGCAGCACAAGTACCAATTCCCAGTGATTAGAGCCAATATAGTGTATGACAAGTGTAAAGCATAAGTTTACTCTAAAAGGGCTTTATGGAGTTAGAAGTCATACCGACGTGTATGCAGGGGTCCTACCTTTTTACATAACAAGAGTTTCAGCTGTAAGGAAAAGTTCACAACATTTCCGAGTCCGGGCCTGAGGAACATTTGGTAAATGCTATTATCCTGCCTTATTCCCAAATCAGGTTGTTGTCAAAGTTTTCCTCATTAGCATGCTGTCAGCTTTACGACTTGTTGAAAAACGGGGGAGCAGAGGCGAGGGAGAGGGAGTCCTAAAGTCTAATTCTTGGGAAGTCATCGAGCTGGCCAATGCATGACAGCTTGGAAAGACGAGGGAGAAGGGCCAAATGTAATAAGACATGCTCTCTACTGAGTGTAGGTGTGTGTGTAAATTTGTCAGAAGCTTTTCTTTTCTTAGAAAGCTCACCCTTCTTGCCAGGCCCAGGGCAATGTAGCACTTCTCCCCTGCATCAACAATCTCCAGTTCATAGTAGTGGCAGCGGGTGGTGAGTGGCTGGCGGGCCTGAGCCAAACCCACGTCCATGATGCTCTTTCCTTTGCCAACGTACTCCAAGAGCTGGTGTGAGGGGAGAGAAAAAATATAGGGGTTAAAACATTAGGAAAATAGATTTTAAAGTAGACTACCAAAACACAAGCATTCTAATAAGCAGTGCTCACATTACCCTTTGAGTTATAGCCTCATAAACTCCAACCATAAGACTCATTCACCCCGAGACCTACAAGACAAAGATCACCATCCAAGCTGCCTGGCTTTCATAACACAACAGGGTCCACGCTATGGTCAGCTCAAATGCCTCAAACTAAGTGATCCCCTGAAACCCCCTCCCCTCACACCTTTTCAAAGTCCGTATTGAAAAGTCTTGATCAAACACATTTTATTACCATCCAAAAACCAATCCAACAATCACACTCACTTCACACTGCATTGCTTCTTCTTTCTCAAGCTCTCTCTTTGTAAGTCCCGTTAGCAGCACTTAATCTGTCCACCACCAAAACCTTTCAACGCGCTGCCGCCCTTTCATGAAGGAGCCGACTGACTGCGATGATCCCTGTCACATTTCCTCTAGCGCTTCAATTAAGTTGGTGTTTTTGTGGATTTAAGGGAAATGTCTTCCGATGAATTTCCATGAAATGGGGGGGGAAATCAATGGTACCAACAGGGTGATGACCGACCGACATTGTTGCTTTGAAACAAGTGAGTTAACTGTGGGCTACAGCTATATACTCGGGCCATGATTTAACAAATACATCTTTAAAGAATGTCCAGCTCCTTGTGTTTAGGATATCAACATACACCTGTTCCTCTCGCATCAAGCAGCAAACTTTGCCTCACTTACTCGCCCTTTGCTCCTCTCGGCGTCGGCTCTATTTACATTCAGATTCAGATTCAGAAAACTTTATTTATCCCAGAAGGGCAATTCAGTTTCACAACCTACCGAGTCATTGAAAAACGCAAAGACAACATAAAAGGAAACAAACACATCACCACAGCATTCAAACAGTTACATTCACATGTCAGTAACAACAGTTACAATTTCCTAATACGATGACAGACTTGTTCAGCATTCAACAGCCTGATAGCTGAAGGGATAAAAGAGTTGGAGTATCTATTTGTCCTCCTTGGAGGGGCAAGATAGCGCCGTCCAGAGGGCATTAAAGAAAACTCAGATTAGACAACATGTTCAGGTTGGTTTATGATCCCTTTGGCTTTCTGGACCGTCCACAGGGACCTCAAGTCTTTCAGCTGGACTCCAATAATCTTAGAGCAGACTTTTACGATGTGGTTCAAACTGTTCTTGTCAATTCACAGACAACCCATTGAACCAACAGATAAAAGAAAATGTTAAAAGACTTTCGATAAAAGAATAATAAAAGCTACATGAAATGCTTAGTGAAACACTAAAAGAGTCAGTTACATGTGAAAACCTCCGTACTTCATGTGATCTATGGGATTGATCTGAAGTTGTCTTGAATGTTCCAGACTCTAATGAAACCCTGTCTTCCTCCAGCACCACCGCGAGGTTCTGGACTTTGAGAGAAAAAATCCTGGAAAGATAAAAGTGAACTTTTTTCACCCCTAACATCCACATCAGGTTCAATTCACCCCAATAGTCTGGATTATAATCAGATCTCTGAAAGACTAAAAACAACAGTCTCAGTGTCAGTACTGACCCTGCTTCTCCTCCTACTAACCACGCCTACCGCTGAAGACCCTGAAGCGAATCCTCATAAAGCATTATCATAACACTCAGCCATACTTTGGGATTTGGGTTTTTGAGCATGTAAGCCTCCAAACTTACCTTATCAAGATGTTGATCAAGGTTAATAACAAAATAAAAAATAAAGCAAGGTATTCCAGCCTGGTGAGTGTGGAAAAGTGTTGGAAAAACCCAACCCATACGTGATGAAGGTTGGACACACCGATTCAATAAATATATGTCAGCATAAAGCGAGGCAGTGTGAAAGAGCTTTTTGTCATTGTCTTTAAGCTCTTTGGGCATTAGCCTTTAGTTCACAGATTGTTTTACCTGCTACACGACCGCATGCACCTAGTACTGGTTACACCTTTGAGAAGAGACCAGAGACCCTTCTGACAGATGACAGTGTAATATGACTTATTCACTGTTTATGTTTCACTGGGGTTTCGCCACTGTTGCTCGGTAACCACAAAAAAGTGTTTCTTTGTGACAAAAGAAAACACACAAAAACGTTCCTATACAAGTAGCATTAATATAAGAAACTGTAATTATAGTGTCAGACGATGCTGCTTTGCCCGCCATTTCCGCATCGTTCTTATACATCATGTCCTTACTCCTGAACCCCCACCCCCCCTTCCAGTCTGACAGGCTGCTGTAAGCTGCACATGTGAACAGGCAAAGGTGGACACAGGCCTGTCCTGAAATCTAGACATTTTCAGGAGTGCATGAGTGAAAGAGGAACTTGTTAATCAATAAATTTAATGTCAACAGCTTTTTGAAGGGGAAAAGCAGACTATGCCTCCTATGGACACATACCGCTAGCATAGCTTGTAAGTTTTACAGAGTCTTTGGAGAGACCATCCCAATGTGCCTCACCCCTCTCTATGGCAGCAGGGTTTAAACCTGCCTTTAATGGTGGCCATTCAGAAAAGATATCAATAATTTCGCCCTCAGACAAGGTGGGGCGACATGCTGTACAAACTACTTTGTTTCAAGAATACCTCGGGCCTTAAGTTTTCTCAGTCTACCTGTTTACTGCTGCTGTTATATAAGTTTCTTTTACTTTCTTTGTCTCAGTCGTTAAAAGCAACCGGGCCCGAGGCTAATTCAACTCCTTGTAAGTGGCAAAGTGGATGGGAGACACATCCGATCAAGCTTGGGCAGGATCTCCGCCCCTGAGATGAGCGACTTTACCACGCAACTCGCTTTAGCAAGAGTGTCCTAAGTGAGTGGGCACGGTGACAGACTGAGCCGCCCGTGGGGACGATTCAACAAGTACCAACAGCCACTCCAGGCTGCATGTTCAGCACCCAATGTTAATGCGATTGCTTTCCAGGTCTATTTTGGACTTAAGCATCTGAGCAGGTGAGGATGGGTGGGTACAGGTGAGTAGGTGGGCAGCTAGGCAACCACAAAGCCTTTAGGCTGAGTGGGGTTTCCACTTCATTAATGGACGTATGTGAATGAATGAGCATGTGCACTTTGACGAAAAAAACAACCCCAGGTGGAGAAGCTGGGATGACAGACAAGGTGGGGGTGGACCAAATGGAATCATTGTGAGTGTGTGTGTGTGTGTGAGTGTGTGTGTGTGTGTGTGTGTGTGAGTGTGAGTGTGAGTGTGTGTGTGTGTGTGTTTGGCCGGCCAGACACTTGAAGGACACACCTGGTAGAAAAAGTCAAGTGTCTCAATTAAGTTATTACATTTCTTCTTGTTGTTATGCTCTGTTGCTAGGTGATGCATCACACTGAAAAAAAAACTGATTTCAGTCTGTGAGGTTTGATGATGGATTAAATTGGTTCCTGAGAACAGTTCTGAATAAAGAAATGCGCCATTTATATTTGTTTGTAACAGTAAACATTTTTGTTTACTGAAAATGTTTTAGTAAACAGCTGAAAAATAGGGATTCCTTCGCTTTTGCAGCCAGCCTCATACAGAAATTCTGTTTTTTAGCGATGCATTTTTCATCACTCGATGGAGTGCCTCCGGTTTGAGGCCCATAAGGGACAATGTCAACCACAAGGAAAATGCAAGTAGACCTCTGAGTCATAATCTCACTTTAAAGGTGCACTATGTAGATTTGGAGGTGACATTTAAAAGTTGGAGAAATGAAACAATTACCTGCCTAGGGACAACAGATGGAAACTAGCACTTCTGCTATAATCTGGCATTTTTACAGCTGTTCATTAATATGCTCTGTCCCTAACAAATAAATAGATAAATAAAATAAAAGCTATATTTTCTGAACTAAATTCACAAACTTTATTCAAATAAAAAAATGGCTCACTGGACACTGATTGAAGCTAAAAAGCTATAAGGAGAGTTACGGTCTCACTGTTGCAGGCCCACCACCATAACTAATTTCCTCTTCAAACAGTGTTACAGGGAACACATTTTCCTCTGAGGACAGTTTATGTATAGAGAGTTGTGAACATATACCACAGGATCTGTACATTTCTCCAACTTTCCAATTTCTCGACCAAAACTCAAAGCTGTTCAACTAAAATAATACATATTTTGTATATACTTGACATCTCTTCATTTTTACTGAAACGTCCAATAGACAAAAAGCTTGTAATGCAACATGCAAACTTCTCTTACTGTACATTATGCGCCATAATGATCTGTCCTTTTGCAAAGCTTTGTTGCTATGCATTTTTAAACTAAAGGAGACAAAGAAAATCTCTTTAAATTCCTGGAACCAGAACAATATTTCTTCATAGTTTCTTTATAGCAGGAGGCTGATTAATTGTTCATGTGGATAACAGTCTTAGCCTCCACCTTGTTGTTAAATACTGTCCTTTTCATGTGTACTCTTGTGTCTCCCTAACCTGCTGCACTTTCATGCCTGGACAGCTGCACTTCTTTTGGAAGAGGAGGAAAGAGTTTCGGTGTGATGAGCTCTTAGTCACGCCCTTTTCTTTTTTTTTTTTTCTGCTTCTTGCTGCTGAGTAATGGAGGGAGGAGAGATACGAGAGGGCAGAAAAGAGAGACGTAGCCTTGAGCACAGCATGCCTCACTGACATAGCTCTTCTCAGCTGCTCCTCTAATTGTGAGAATGGTGATGGTGGTGTGCGAGGCCGTGTTTTTTTAAGATGCTGCTCGGGGAAACAGATGTAACGCCCAGTGAGTTGTCCTGCCAGATTCCTGTCAAACCTAATGGGCAAAGAAATTTGACACTGAAATTCATGGACCTCTCCTTGATTAGGATTTTCACAGGGTTGTCATCTGGAGTCATCACATAAAAGTTGTTGGTATTCAAATAATATTTCTGGGTTATTATTTTTTTCTTTGGATTTCAATCTCTGTTTTTGCATCTCTGTGTATTTCTCATCTCCATCCCAACATCTGTTCACTGATGGTCCATGTTAAAAGTGTAACTCTGTTATTTTAGATTGTGTCACCTTTTCTCTCATCCCTGGCTCCTGATCTGTTGTCTTCAAGTTTATTTCCTCTCAGAAGAAATCCTTATATTACCAAAGTTTTAAAAACCACAATATCAGCTTTAAAATATTAAAGATTTGGACAAAATGTAGTGATTCAATGTGAGACCGTGTCCTTGTTTCCATCTCTGAACCAAGTAAGATATCCTTCAGACCTCTGACTTGACCATCAGTCATTTTCATTGTGCAGGAGGTATAAATATGAATATTAAATCTAGTACCTTGATGCTGCCAATCTGTCATTTCTACATAATTTTTAAAGGAGCCAAAAATAACTTTTATGTTGCAAGACAGCAGCATAAAACTTTCACACAGAGCACAGACAACAAACACATTTTACATCAGATAATAAATGAGCAGCGGGGAGCAGTAAGCCATGTGCACACTTTGATCGAATTATCCTTTATCCTGGTTTTCATATCATCAAAGCTAATTAAAGATGGCTCTGTAGCTCAGACCAAGGTAAGCTAAAAAAACATTAAAAGCTCTTTCTTCAAAGAAGTTCATGAGTTCAAAGAACAAACTAGATGATAAGACCTTGAGAGCGAAGGTTACTGACAGTTTTTGGAATCAGTAGTGAGCATACATGAGAAGGTAGATCGTGAAGTACATCCTTATAAAGAAAGCTGTACTAATGTTTAATCCTTCTATTGTATAAGAAATACAATCCCTAAATGTTGTGTGCGCCAACTAATGTTGTATAACGTTAAAATAACCTAAATTATGGTCGATAAGAGGCGCCGGTGGCCTGGTGGTTGGTTCATGTGTGGGGGGCTGTGGACCTCGGGCAGACGGCCCAAGGTCAGATCCAACCTGTGGCTCCTTTCCCACACTCTCTCTCTCTGGTTTCAGGCTCTGTCCACTATTCTGCCTCTCCAATAAAGGCATGAACAGCCCAAAAATAAATCTTAAAACAATTATACACCAACTTTTTTGTTCAACTTAGCCCCTACATAGTATCATCCTTGGCACTGAGAAAGTTAACAAACAAAACAATGTGCAAAAATCAAAAAAACACTTGTAAGTGCCATAGCACTGACAAAGTAAGTGAGGGGGGGGGGGGGGGGGGTTAAGTCATGAAAGACAACATGACATCTGCTTGGATACAAGCTGCATCCCTTACGGCAACTTCCCCACCACAGCAACCAAAGTTCAAAGTTCTGCAGGTGACTGACGACCGCAATGATGTGAAAGTGATCACATGAGGTATGTCTAGCAGACACATCCGAGCACTATGCAACCACCACAAAGTAAAAACACAAAACAACGGCCTGACGTTGTACCCGCATAGTTTTATCAATCAATCGTCTGAGATTTCTGTTGAAACCTGCACTTGTTGCTCTTCACTGTCACGTCATCACTCACTGGCCACCTGGAGCTTCTCATCACCTTTTGATAAACTTCATTTATTTACAGTCTCAATAAAACACTGATGGGAGGTGCTGCACAAATTAACCTGTAACTCCCAACGCCAACACATTTTGACCAGTTGGAATTTCTTTGGATACATCAGAAAAGTAAAAACGTTGATGTGAAAGCTGCAAAACTCAGAAAAACAGGTGAGCTCCCAGGTGACTCCCTGTTACATGTTATAAATAATATAAATGGTAAATGGACTTGAGCTTGTAAAGCGCTTTTCTAGTCTTCTGACTACTCACAGCGTTTTTTACACCGCAGGTCACACCCACACATTCACACACTGATGGTAGACGCTGCTATGCAAAGCAGTAACTAATCCCATTCATACACCGCCACAGAAGCAGAGGGAGCAACACAGGGTTAAGTGTCTTGCCCAAGGACACATCGGACATGTTGCTTCAGGAGCTGGGGATCGAACGCCCGACCTTCCAGTTGAGAGACGACCGACTCTACCAACTCGACAGCCGCCCCGGACACTAACCATTCCAATAACGTTGAAGTCATGCTACTTTTCACATGTTAATGAACTTTTAACGGCTCTTCTTGCACAAAATACAAAACACAAACTTATTTACTCTTCGTAAGCCATCCTAAACTTGATCCAATGTTTTGATAAGCACATAAAAGAGACTCATATATATCTGCTGAGAGAAGGCTTTCTACAAGGCCAAAGGATGCATAATCATTATTCAAAGGCATATACTGAGACATATGCCCTTTGGTCATTAATAATGATATTGATGATGAATTAACACTCAAGCAAAAGTCTGCTAACCACTCGAGTTTACAAGAAGTCCCAGGACTTCTATTTTTGTTGCCTTGGTATCAAATTCGTATCATATGTAAGATAAAAACTCTGGCTTGGTACAACCCGAGGTCACTCCGTCACAAGCAGCCATCCAGCCTCCTCTTGGCCGACTTTCTCTGGATCAAGTTGTTCGTAGTTTCCTCTTTTCTCACGCTGCTCGGTCCACAGAACTGGTGGCAACCGTCATGGTGCCACTGCTCCGCCTGGGAGGTTTTCAACCACAACAGCTTGATGAGAAAGTTGTGAACTTTTCTTCCACGAGCAGTGTCTTGTTGGGATCCATGACTATTGTTCCCGAAAGGGAGGAAGGAAGGAAGGAAGCAGGCAACCTTAGAGGGGCGTTGGTACCGAACTGGCTCTGACTTTTGGAAAGGCTCAACAAGGAGGAACAGCACAGTCATGATTAATACTTTGAATTGATGAAAACTTTCAGCCGGGGGAAGAAGAGGAGATATCCTGGAAAGACGTTTATGCATATCTACACGCAGAAATGTGTCAAAGGGTAAGACACAAACATCCAGACCTGTAATCTCCCCCTGAAGGAGGGGGGGGGGGGTGAGATATGGGCTGTACACTTTGGGAAAACTGATAACTGCAGACTCAGGTGCTGTCCTCTTACTTGTAGGCCTGCTCATCCGCAGCTGAGGGGATTAAGTTAGTGGGCACAGCGACTGCTGTGACAACAGGAGGCAGAGGATTGGAGGCTCGTATTCGCTCTGTGCGGCACGTACGCAGAGGAGAGCCGGCCAAATGCCTCCTCTAAAGAAAAACAGCAGAGCAGGAGCATGGTGGCAGGCTAGAGACAAACAGAGTTCATATAGATTGTAATCAAACATATTCTGTTGATCTGACAGACATGACAGGGTTTGTAAAGACAATGGCGATGGTGTAATCTTAGAGAAATCAAGAAGCTGTGGAGAATTCAATGTATTAGTGTTGAACAAAAGTATCAAAAACTAAAGCCAACAGATCAATGACATCTTTCTCAACTCTGAGTGTGTCTGGATTTTTCAAAAGAGCCCGACCCTGCTGGCATCATTATTTTCTTTTTCCCTATTTAATGCAATGAACTTGACCCCCTGCGGGAGATCTCACAAGATCTCTTTTTGCACAATCCACCTTACGTTTCCCTAAAAGAAAATATAGAATAGTTTGAGATCTCAATGTTTTTGTATCAGAATGGTATGGCATTTGTTTCATAGACGTCTCTCGGTTCCAAGTATTAAGATAAATAACTTTATTGTAAATTCTGCCAAATGTTCAGAAATACAGAGAATCATAAAAACGTCTTTTCAACAGATCTGTGTCTAACAGTAAAACAGATTGCTTTTTCAGATTACTGTCCGTCAACAGGGCATGCATCAGCCAATACCAATGTTCAACCTTAACAACTTTGCAATAAAGTTTATTACAAAAGGAAGTTGATGTGATGAACTCGTCATTGGAAGGTGAAAGTCTTTTGAAGCAGCTTAGCAATCAGGTGAGTTCTGCAGTACCTGTGACCACACCCAGCTGTCTGGTACCATTGCACCATAATGCACCGCTTAAAGCTAAAATACTTCTACTTTTTGTAGCTGTACTTGACTTTGTAACATATTCGAGACAGAGGCTAGACTCCACAATGACTTCACTTCAAAGGTGATAACGTACATGCAAATAATGCTTCTGATACCAATTGTTTTGGATTTTCGGGTATTTGCTCTGACAGAGCTATTAAGTAAGACATGACATCCAGCAAGAAGTGTTTATCGTTTTTCCATACCGTCTCACTGGAAAAGCCAACTATAATAGAGAGGAGAGTTCCTGGGCATGATTTCAGACAGTCTCCTCTGGAAGGTATTCAAGTATTACACTCAATTGTTAACATGAAAAGTGCCACAAATGGTTGTGTAACAATGAAAACAAGAGAGCCAGAGACCGAAACTCAACTCACTTTCTAGCCTCTGTGCAGCTGGCCAAACATACATTTGTAAATCCCAAAAGATTTATGAAATAAATGCTGTATAAATGTTGTGTTGTCATATTGCAAAAAGGCTACTTTAGGTTCCACACATGCTGCAACGTCCAGCGTTTAAACAAAGAAGCCAGTTTGAAAGTTTGAAAAACTGCAGTTCCTCAACTGTCCACTTGAGGCCAACTCCAAAAGCCTTGGAAGTCCAAATAACACCCATATTAAAATGGCCATGTTGACAGCATAAATAAAAAACAAAAAAAACATTTTGGTCGGAGAAGCTCATTTCTTGATCTGCACACACCATACGAGGGTTGATTTTTTTTTTTATAACTCATTCATTTTAATTACATGAAGGATGCATTATTAGGGGTGTGGCTGATCTGACAGCAAGTGGGCGCAATGCAGACATTAGGCAGGAAGCTTAAGGCCCGCCTCAGCTCCAGCTCTTTGCCTGTTACTAATTGAGCAAAAGTTCAGTTGAGATAGCATTTCCAATGTGGCGACCACCAATGCTGGGCTTCAAAACTGCGCTTCAGAAATCAACAGGTGATGTCACTGAGACGACGTCCATGTTTTATACAGTCTATAGTTCCACCAGCATTTAAATCAATCGGTTCTGTGTCATTTCAAGATGATTTTTGTCATCTTCATTGCATGAGGAAAGAACGTGTTCGCCCTGCTAGCCCATTCATTCCAGCCTTCCCGTGTCGTTGCACATTAATCTAACCCTTTCCCAGAATTTCCAACAAACATGTTTGATTACCAATAAGTTCTGTGCACGTTTTTATTTCATTGTATCTCTTTAAAAGAGTTGATCAGTTGAAACAATCTGCTGCTTTGGCAGGCCTCCCCATGATTATGTTTACAGTTCACATAATGACAAATGTGCTTTCATCACAGATCAAGCTGCCAGTGAAACTTTTTAAAGGCAAAAAAAAAAAAACAGAGCCAACAAGAGCAGAGCCATTAAAAATTCACTCGATTTACTTCAGTTTCCAGACTAAAAAAAAACAAAACAAGGAGGACTGAATTTTCAGCACACCAGACAAATGGCCTTCAGATGAGAGAATGAAAAGTCGAAAGGAACAAAGAGCAAAATAAAGGATGATGAAAATAAAATGAGGGAGGCCAGACAGAAAACCTCCCTGAAAGTTTTCTTTCATACTAACTTTTGGTTTCAAGGGTGACCACATTTGATCGAAGAAATACGCAGAAAGAGAGCCACAAAAACAGGCAAACAAATGAAGACAGAACAGAGCAAGTGGAGGAAATATTGTGCAAGACACGTATGATGATAGTGGGCAGAAATCTGTGATCAGATACTCTACTATCTAAACTCAGGCTGCAGGCAAGTCACTGCCACCACCATTGTCCTCGGTGCATTCTGCGGCTTTGCACTGTCAGTACTTTCTCATCAAAAGCATACCAGTCAGAGAAGTCATTAATCTTCTAGCCATCTTCTTCGTCACCCTGTTTCTCCCCCTTCTGAACGTTCAGTAAGGACAGCTATCATCCGCAACTTACTAGGTAAATAGCAACATGTAAAAACCATTTCACTGTTTTGATTGAATGTTGGTGGGGAGATGAAACTGCTAAAGGGCTGGAGAGGTGTTATTCATCTTTGACAACTGAATGATAGATCCCTAAGTCATCTGAAACCCACTCAGGCTGGAAATATCTGTTGCTGCACGTGAGACAGGAGGGAAAAATATTTCCATTGCTTCAAATACGTAAAATATGTTTACCTCACAGCTACAGTATGATAAAAACTAAATATTATTAAAAGCCAGAGGAGTTTAGTTTGGATGCAGACAATGCAAACAAAGATAGAAGAAACAAGATAAGAGGAAAGGAGACATAGATGGAGGAGAATGGAGCAGGAGAGGAAGAAAAGACAAGGGTAGGTGAGAGAGGCGTGAAGGTTTGAGGTGAAGGGAGGATTAAAGGACAGAGGAGAGGAGAGACAAGAGGAAGAGGCAAGGATATAGGAGATAGGAGAAGGAAATGAGTCAAGGATAAGGAGAGGAGGAGTAGGCAGTAGGAGAGGAGAGGAGAGGAGAGGAGATGAGGAGAGGGTAAAGGTTTGAGGTGAAGGGAGGATTAAAGGACAGAGGAGAGGAGAGACAAGAGGAAGAGGGAAGAATATAGGAGATAGGAGAAGGAAATGAGTTAAGGATAAGGAGAGGAGGAGTAGGCAGTAGGAGAGGAGAGGAGAGGAGAGGAGAGGAGATGAGGAGAGGGTAAAGGTTTGAGGTGAAGGGAGGATTAAAGGACAGAGGAGAGGAGAGACAAGAGGAAGAGCAAAGAATATAGGAGATAGGAGAAGGAAATGAGTGTCAAGGATAAGGAGAGGAGGAGCAGGCAGTAGGAGAGGAGAGGAGAGGAGAGGAGATTTAAGGCCAAATGAGGAAAAGAAGGGGATAGGAGATGAGTTGAGCACCAAGAAAGGAGAGACAAGAGAAAAAAAACAAGACATGTTTGATTAAGTTAAGACAATGATTAAGTTTAGGGGGCGATTCAAGGACAAGGGAGTGGAAAAAAAGAAACATAATAGATGAGAGGAAGGGAGGAAAACGGGCCAGTGGGGATAGTGGATTGGAGAGAAGAGAAGGCTAGGAAAGGACATAAGGTGGAGTGAAGGCAAAGATAGATGAAACAAGAGTAGAGTCAGAAAAAGAAAACATAGGCGAGGACAGAAGGAGAGAAAAAAAGGAGACGGATCAAGTTAAGGAGAGGAGCAAAGACTAGACAAGGTTCTAGGACAAGAGAAGATAACACAAGAAAGGAAGGAGAGGAGAGGAGACAACAAGGAACGTAGTGTATGACAGACAAGGAAACAAGGACACAGGAGAGAAGCAGAAAGCAGGGGAGTTCAGGATGTAGGAGAAGAGACAAGGATAAAGGAGAGAAGATGAGTCAATGCTACGAGAGGAATAGACAAACAAGGAAAGAAGATGAGGAGAATAGGACAGTAGACGAGGGAACAAGGGGAGGAAGGTTAAAGGATCTGGGCGGGGGTGCGGGGGGCGATACTGCATAGGAGGAGTTGTTTGTTCAGAGACTCAGAGTTGGAAAAGTTGAGGCAAACAGAGACGGTTTAAGTTTCTGGTTCAAACCACAGAATGAATAAAACAAATTAAAAGTCTAAACGTTTGAGGAGATTAAGTGAGACCACCATGTGGCTGACAGAACGTTCTACCCCTTAAAACATAATCTGACCTCAAACTAATCCTGCTACTCTGAGGTCTCTAACCTTGAAAACAAAACCTCTAATTTCCCTTCTTTTCTCCTCATATCTGTTAATTTCCTCGACCACACTTTTTCATTTTTCTTCCTCTTGTTGCTCCTTTTTCACCCCGCACTCTCTCCTCGTCGTCGTTATCTACACCTGTACCTGTTCAAACGTGTTATCAGTTTCAGTGTGATCAACCTGCACAATGATGACCACTTCAAGGGCGGCTAATGGTAGCTTACTCGTGAGAGAAAAACAAGACAAAGAGGAAGGAACTTAAACTTCTGGACGTCTGAGCGGACCCTGCAGCCGGGCACCCCAGCTGTGAAAACCTCCAACCACATAAGAGAGAGTAAAAGATTCCTGCGAGTCCCGTTACTCCACTTATTGAATTTTTACAACCTGGTGGACCGCCAGGCACTTGGCTCCACCAACAAGTCTCATGCCATCGCCTCCGCCTGGTCCAGAAAAACAGAAGGGGAGACGGGGAGTAAGACTGCTGGTTGAATCATCCCCTCTCCTGCTTTTATGACCCGTCTGCTCTGAGAAAAAGACGATAGCCTCTGTACTGTGTGTGTGGCAGATGACTGTACCGCCGTGGACGGCCGCGTTTATCACGTAACCACATACGGGACCCACACGCACACAGCCTGGCCTCTATCCCTCGTATGTCAATGAGAGACCTGCTTTATGTCTTGTGGTTACTTTCTGAAGAAGTTGGAGGGGTGGGGTGGGAGGGGGAGATGAGAACTCACACCTTAAAACAGAACAAAGGTGCTACAGTTCACCTTTCTACATCTGTGGGAGTACAGTATTGTGATATCACTGATGACACAGCAGCTGCTGCCAACAATGGACTTCTTTTGAGCAGCTAACACCCACGACTTGAATCATAGTTTCATGAAAACAACCCTGAACTAGGGATGACCCCGATACCGATACCAGTATTCGGCATCGGTTCGATGCCGCCTTTAAGTACTCATACTCGTAAAACTATGCGGATACAGCGGCACTGATATCACTTAATGGCGGGCGTGCGCCTCTTTTCAGTTGAGCGGGTAGGCGGAGAGAAGCGAGATGTCAGCGGTGTGGGGATATTTCAGCGTAAACGATGACGACAAAAGAAGAGCAGACTGCAAACTTTGCAGTGTAGCTGACGCGGTGTCAGTCGGACGTAAAATTGTTGGACATTTTAAGCATTTGGCATTAGTCTACTCCCGCCTGGAAGACATTCAGCTGCAGCTCAACCAGCCCGTAAGAAGACTCCAACAAGACGTGCAGACGCGCTGGAATAGCACGTACTACATGCTGCAGTCTCTCACCGAGCAGAAGCGGGCTCCGGGAATATTTGGCTCCGAATATGAGCGCACCAGTGGACACTTCTGGAAAAAACTTTGTCTGTTTTGGCTCCGTTTGAGGAGTTAACCCGAAAAGTGAGCTCGTCTGATGGTTTAGCATCAAATGTAATTCCTGCTGTGACCGCGCTTCAGAGACTTTTGACCAAAGAAACAGACGCGGATCAGGGCATTAAGTAATCGTAACGGTGCTCTGTATCGGTGAGTGCCCAAATGTAAGTACTTGTACTTGTAGTTGGTTTGCAAAAAAGTGGTATCGGTGCATCTCTACCCTGAACCTGAACCTGAACCTGAACCTGAACCTGAACCTGAACCTGAACCTGAACCTGAACCTGAACCTGAACCTGAACTCTAACCCTCTGACCCTAACCGTACCACCAACAAAACCAAATGTCAGTCAGCACTTACTGCTGGGCAACACTTGAACAAAGAGCGACAAAGACTTTAAAAACCCTGTAAGGGATGTTAATCCAAACCAAGTGAGACTACGTCCATGTTTCAAAAACCCTTTTCACACATACGGAAATCTCCTGAAAAACTCCGGAGATTTGGCTACCTGGAGGTTCTTTAGGCTATGTGTGAACGCAAACAGATGCATTTTTCATGCAGACTTTACCCGGAGTTTCTCCGGCCAGACCCCAAGTATTTTTTGTGGATGTTGTCATTCCATTGGATTACACATAGCATTGATATAAAGGCAAATATTCTCATTATAGCGTCGTGTAGCGGACTCTGTTGCTTCGGCCGCTACTTCCGCGTTGTTTATTTACGTCACGTCTTACCTCAGGAAATCCCCACGACCCCCCCCCCCCCCGACAGGGAAAGTCCCCCACTGTGAGGAGCATATGTGAACAGCTAGGTCGGGAGAATCTCCAAAGAAGTCCTACCGTAAATATCTAGATATTATCCAGAGTGCAGATGTGAAAACGGCTTAAGATTGGCTGTATGCGTATCAGAGGCAGGATTTATGTGAAAATCATTTTATTGGGCTGTGTTGCAAGAGGCTGCTAGTAGCTTTCTTTGAGTTTCAATGAGGCACACTCTGACTGCAGCCTCCCTCAGATATGTCAGCCCTGTGCTTGATCATGATGTAGTTCAACAATGTGCTAATATGTATATTAAGCTGATGAGTGTATATCCATTTCAATTTGTTGCCTTTCTGTAGGAAACAATCCCACAAAGAGTTTCATGCGTCTTCTTTTCGTAACATTTGAAGTAGACTGAACTGGGGTTAAAACACTCTACAAAGTGTGTAACTGTCTCTTATGTGTCTGATGTTGTCAAGTGTGCCCAGTGCTGTTCATCACTGAATAGATGTTTTTATTGCCTCCTTTAAAGCCTCCTTTTATGACAGGTCTGGAGATCCCATCTGTACTCCTCTGGATAACTAAGCTTTGTGTGTCACCCTGATTATGTGCCTCTCTGATTTGTAGGTAAATTTGCCAAACTGTTGCATAATCCCTCGACTCTGATGCTGCAACGTCGGACTAAAACAGATTCATGGTCTTTACTGTGAATGTGAGTCTGCTGTTTATCTTGTTACAACAACTTGCTCTCAACAGAAAATGGAGAGTTAATGTCTGCAGAGGTGACCCCAAAGCCAGTCACGACAAGATCCTCCAACCCCTTAAGACATAATAATGTTGGAATAACTATGTCAAGAGCTTCTTCGGATTTTCAGAGAACATTAAGTACAGTTGTCAACAAAGAGGGATTTGCTGAAGAACAGACAGTTGAAGGATCTTGTACAAGTGCAAAACAAACATTGGGTACTGGCAACGGCCCCGCAGAACACAAGCCACACTATAATCCATCCCATTGAGAAGACGTATGTTAGAAAAACAAAGTGTATGTGCAGGGGGTTTTCGCCCGTCTCAGAACTTGCCGGTAGCCAGTTCATGTTACCTTATGTGACAGAGCCTATGCATTTTCTGTTATTTTTTCTCCATCTGAAAGAACATTCACTAATTAACCTACATTATGGGGCAGACTTCTCCTCCACACACACACAGACACACACATCAGCCTGTACCTCATTTTCACTTCCAATAAACACATCAGTTTTCTAAGTGTTTTTTTTTCCTTTCTTAAAGCAGCTTTGAGGAATTTTCATTTTCTGCCAACTTCTGCTGGCCCTGTTAACAAAAGCAGTGTGCCTGTTGTCCTTAATTTCTTGCTCTGGCTACATTTTATTTTGCATAATATCCAGAAAAATACACAGCTTTGTTTTCTCTGCCTTATGCACAGTACAGTTGAGTTGTCCTGCAGAGCGAGCCACCCCAGGACAAACTCCTATACGAGTCTGTTTAACCGGCAACACTCACTGCGTATCCTTTTCATAATCCAGTTAGAAAATTCTTGCAAGGGAAGCCTCTCTTGTAGGGCTGCTGACAGCTCTGTCGACAGGAGAGCCATCCTCGGTGGGAGAAAGTAGAAGTAGTTTACCTGCGTCATGTTTAAAACTGGTTTTAACTTACTTTACTTATGTTCAGCGCCAGAAGTAGGACTGGGAAATATACAGTTTTTAAGATATATCGATATATTTTCAAACAAGATACAGGGTAAGACAATATCGTTAATATGGATATAGTTTAAGTTGCATTAAAATAACATTAAAGAGGTGCCAGGTCACCTTTTTCTCATCTCACTGATGATGACTGACTGTCTGTTCCTCTTCACCCTGCTCCTCCTCTCTTTCACATTTTTATTTTATTATATTACTTTTTAAATTCACAAAAAGGTAGTTTATTTTCCCATGTGTTTTCACTGTTAATAAAATACATATCCATATATATCGAGTATCGCCTTTCAGCTAATCAATATCAAGATATGAGTTTTGGTCCATATCGCCCAGCCCTAGAGAGACGCAGCAAACAGAAGGGAGTCATGTGCACAGGGCTTCTGATTCACTTTCTCTGGTTAAATCATTTTGTAGGTTTTTTTTTTTTTTTTTCTCTGAGACACAACAGTTTGTAAAAGCTTACATCCTGTCATGTTGTAATCATGCACTGCTCTGTGTTCAATGACTCAGCTCAGAAGAAATGCAATGACTCAGCATGATTTGATCAACCAGTGGGGGGGTTTCCAAGCTGATTATTTAAATGATGAACAATCAAAGGGCAATCCTTGAAATCTCTAGAGAAAGCTAAGATAAGCATGGCATAATTCTGTCCTTGATGCACGTACCTAAAATGCTCCAAAAGTGTCAAGAGTTCTGCTTTAACAATGAGGAACAGAAGGATTGTTTTCTTCTTCTACTCACCGTGCCGCTCACCCTGACGTCATGAAGTCGTCCCCAGTCATCTTCATGGCTGTCCACCATCATCATGCTTTCGTCTTCCTCCAGGAACCACTCGGCCTGCAGGTCGACCTTCACCTCCTCGCCCATGGAGTGCATCCCCACCGCAGGGAACAGCCCCTCTGCAGACACGGGGACCTCCACTGAACCCACCTGCATCAGGAGGAGGAGGGAAGGTAGAAAAATAAGAAAAAATATATGAATAAAAACAGAAAGTCCTGCTGGTGCATGTTTAAAATTAAGTATTAAAGACAGTCTTTGATGATAAAAAACACACCTACCTCTTTGCCATTTTTGGTGAAAAAGACTGTTGTTAAACCTGCTTCGATGTTTTCTGAGTGTATTCCACAGCCAATGCGGTCACCGCGAGCACACTTTGGTCCAAATTGCTGCCCCACAGGGTTTCCATTGTATAACCTAAAGAGACCAAAATGAGCGTAGTCCAAAAGCTAAACATGTGTTTTTATAACTTTAATTAATTTCTAGCAAAATAAAATTATTTCCCACAACTCAGAGAAACTAAAAAAACAATGGATTGACCTTAAATCTTAACTTGTACTTGTGCAGTTTAGAATTGGAGGATATGGCTTTGCAGCAAAGCCTACACATGACGATGATGTGCATTTAAATATATAACTAGAGAGAGTACACTCAGTTCCAATTGAGACAGCAATAACTGTTGTTGTTGTCCTTCAAATGTACGTCTTGTAAAAGTTCAACACTCACGTCATCTAAGAGTAAATTGTGAGGATTTTTTGAGGTTTTCATGTTAAAAAGCAACTTTTGGTTTGAGCTTGTAGAATTTTTAACTTTATTCTAAAACACAGAATGAGATGTTTAAGGGTTTCTGAAAGAGGAGAGCAAATAGAGGTGAGCTTTGAGAATGTAGTGAAGCAGCATGGAATTGTGGGAGTTGTTTTTATACTGTTAAACTATCACCAAAGATGGGGCGCCGGTGGCCTAGTGGTTAGTGTTCATGTCATGTACAGAGACTACAGGCCTCAAAGCGGAAATCTTGTAAATGCAGGGAGATGAGTGTCGGCCCAGGTTTGAATCCGATCTGTGTCTCCCCTCCCACATGTCATTCCCCACTCTCTCTCTCTCCCTGATTTCTCTAAAATGAAGGCATAAAAAGCCATAAATTAAATCTTTAAAAAAAAAAAAAAAAAACTATTACCATAGAAGATGAATTGTTTATGTAAAGAATCTTTAAATTATTATCTTTAACTGATCAAATAATTCATCTAAAGGGGGGAGGAATTTATCATTTTAATTAAAAATGATAGTAGGCCAGACAAACCATAATTAGCTGTGCAAGGTTCAGACCTCCTCTGCCAACAATTCTATTTCTGTGACCAGTAAAGAAAAATGTTTCCAGTTAAAAATGCATCAAAAAAGTAATAGCGATGGAGAATGAATTACTGTATGTGCGGACGCAGAATCAACAGGCCACAATCCATTATGTCAAACCATGCAAGAAACCAAAGCTGCACAGCACAGTATAGATGACTGTGGTTTGACTTACTTGCCGTTGTCAGCGTGGTACGCTACAGAATATGGCAGCCAGCCAGGCTGGTGGTCCAGCCGGTAGAATTTAGGCACCAGGCCCACAGCGATAGTCCCCCTCACCCCTGTGTCCACTATTGTCACCTACAGAGAACACAGAGACAGAGAACACTTCAGCTGAAATGTGGAACAGATGAAACAGTTTGATTTGAGTATTTACTCACTTGTGAAGAAAATGCAGAGAAACAAAACGCTGAATGAAAATCTCCACTCAGGAAACTGAACCCTGAAGTAAATCTCTGCAACTTTCAGCTCACCGTCCTTTTCTCAACAAAGACAAAAGATTGACTCCCTACACAGCCGCCCGCAGGTATGAACCAAAGTGTGCTACTTTTTTTGGGAACCAGTAGCCTAGTGGTTACTGCGTGCGCCCTAATGTACAGAGGCTGCGGTCTTCCAAGTAAGTGTCCCAGGTTCAAATCTGACCTGTGGCTCCTTTTACCTGCATGTCATTCCCCACTCTTTCTCTCACTGACCTCTGACTCTATCCACTTCCTGTCTCCAAAATAAAAGGCACAAAAAGCCCAAAAATAAACCTTAAAAAAAAAAGAAGAAATGTTCTACTTTTAGATAAGATGATAAACTTTATTGTCAGTCCCAATAGTGACAGAAATTCTCCTTTGACACGTCTCAAACAATAAACACAGCTTTTCCTAAATAACTAAATACTAATACTTCTAATTTACTAAATATCACAGCGAAGCCTCGTCTCAGGGACAATCCAGCCAACACGTACTGTGACTAACACTGTTGCCATCGGGCGCGCGAACACAGACAAATTCTGACAGGACACACTTACTCGAATGAACCAGTGGGCGGGATTCTAAACCCTTAAAAAGTCCTAAAGAAATCCTGCACACCGAGTTGAAGACCGTTATTTAAATGTAAGAGCGGTATCTTTCTTGCAGGATTGTAAACAAGATGTAGACATTTGGAATTTGCTTACATTACAAGTTTAAATAATGATTGCGATGTGAAAGCAAGAATCCAAAAGATGTATCATCCTGATACTATCGTTTACAGAGATGGTTTAGGGAGCAAATGATGGAACTTGGAAAAGTTCTACTAGCTCGTCCCTTCTCCAGAGCCTTGGCAGCCACCAGAGGAAAAAACATCCACAATCAGCTTTATCTCCCCCTCAGACACAACACCGGTCTGTTAGCCTCGCCAAATCAGAGCTAAATGACACATAGAGCAGAGTCAGTTGAAAGGTTAATGCATGCAGGAAGAACGGCCCCCGTCGTGCATTTAATCCCTTGTCATTACCTCTCCAAGTCTGTTTTTATTTTTTTCATTCCAAGTCGTCTTCCACGGTCCACTTCCTGTTGCCCTCCTCATCATCTACCTCCCCATATTTAAAATATCGCTGCTCGTGTACGACAACTATCGACTCAAGTGAAACCAAACCCTTTGATTTTCCTGGACAAAATTTAAACATTCCAGGCTTCAACTGCTTTCCAGTTTCCAGGTACTTTAAGGATAAAACTTTATACCCTGCTTTGTTAAAGAGCTGAATTCTTGGTCACGACACTTAAACTGTTTAAACCCATTTGTGTCAGCAGGATGAAGAAAAACATGTGAACTACCTGACATGAGAGAGGAGAAACAAAGTGCTCGCTGATGAGCCGTTAAGTTGAATGTTTGAATGAATGTTTTGGGGCGTAAATCTATTAAAAAAATGTTTGTCACGTTGCAGATGTTTCAGCTGCGTTTGAGGAAGATGGACGACGAAAGGTGGAGAATGTGCAGCAGCGATGACGGAGGTGAAATAGATTCCCTGCGAAAAGCAGAACGCGGAGAAAACACGAGGATTCCGATGACGCATTCGTCGACTGAGGCCTGACCTTTACCTCAATAAACTCTGCTAAAAAAATTCAACATATCTGGGAACTGACGGTCGTGTGCGTCACAGAGCGGAGAATAATATCGCATTAAACTCCGGGTAATGACCACACTCAAAATCCTCTTGTTTAAATGTCAGGGAGATCTGTCCCGCCTCTAAATGTGATTGTCATTTAAATATCAACTTTATCTGAAAGAGTGCAAAAGGGAGGAGAGAGGGAGAGAGAGATCCAGGGGTCAGAGCTGACTTTGACATCACATTTTTAAAAAGAAATGTCACATCTGGCTCAAATCTGCAACACCTCACAGGCTCAATAGATCACATAAAAGAAAAACATTCTCAGCATGTTTGAAAATTACGCTGAATTAGACGTGAACTGTTTCAACACATGTCTGAGGAGGTGCTCCTCATCTCAAAACAAACCCCTCGAGAAGGCGAGTGGGTCGGAGTGACTCATTAAAAGGAGATCTGGCTACAGCCGCACACCTCTGATGCTGCACCGTGCTCCCTGTCTGGTTTGATTTGCAGGTCAACAGAATGATGTAGGTTCACAGGATAATGTGTTGCTTGATGTTTTTTTTCCTCCTAAAGCCTACAAACCCAGACGAGGAAATGTGCCCGCCTCGCGTCACGAGGTCTGCTCTGACGCTCACCCTCCAAGAACACGCTGCCTCATAAATAAAACACTGCAGCCCAGTTGCAGATAATTTATGACTGGACTTTTGAAACTTTCCTGAGGTAAATCTCCCGAGATACTTTTTCTCCTCCTACACCTCTGCAACAATAAGAAATGTTATTGCGAGGTGGTGTTGAATACTCTATTCTGATTGGTCAATTAAGGCATTCCGCACTCGGCTTCTTCTGTATGACATACCAGTGCTGTGAAGAACAGAAGCTCCTAATCACAGAATCATGACGCCTATCAAACTCATACGAGTGTAAAACGCTCAGCCTCCACCATCAGACTGTGTCGCCCCCACAACCACCGCCGTCCTCATTCATGCACGGACCCGCTCCGACCTCCACCTCAGCGGCAAGAAAGTGAGGACAACAGGAACGAGAGGAATCCAAAGGAGAAATCCTTCCTGCATATTATCCCATATGCTCTTTTTGTAAAGCGTCTCGAGATGACACTTGCTGTGAATCGGCGTTATACAAATAATCATTTATTGATTGATTGAAAACATGGACACAGTCTCAGTGATGTCACCCATCGGTTTCTGAAGAGATGTTTTGAAGCCAAGAGATGGCAGTCACATTATTGGAAATGCTCTCATAACAGGCCAGAACTCTGACGGACTGTGGTCAACGGCCTCTACTCCATAAAGGAGCGATAGGCGTGAATAAGTATCGCAACAGGCAGAGAGGGGAAGTTTGAGCTGGGCTTAATCATCCTTACAAAAAGCTACTATGCACTCGCCTGTGTTTTCACTAAACCCACCCCCTCCCCCCTTATTATGCATATTCATGCATCACTCTTAAGGCACTCAGTCTGGGGTTTTTTTTTGTCCAAAATTGACACACGTTAGGGAAGAAAATACAATCTCATCTTAATTCAATCATGTTTGCACACTGACTCCGACTTGACTTCACTGACTTGAATTTAATGAGACGTTTTACAGATTAGTGGGCTCGTCCTCAGACGTTAAAGCAGGTGATGTCACATCATTTTTTAAACTAATGAATGTGTGTTTTAAATCTGAGCAATAATCTAAACTCATTATTTTCCTCACTCTTTCCTTTTTTGTCTGTATGTATTCAGACTGAAAATTGTACTAAATCAAATTCCTTTCTTTTCAAAACGTGTAACTTGTAACCGTGTGAATAAATATCCAATAGTTTCTCCTGCTGTCAGTCTGTCTGCCTGTCTGCTAAAAAAAAAAAAAAAAAAAAAAAACCCTGAGCATTAGACTAATCTCTGTGCTTAAAGATACCACCTAACCCACACCCTCCTCCTCATTCCAGTGCAGCGAGGACATTTTTGAGGTAGTGGTTTTGCACTGTTGAACTGGGACTGCATGGGGGCACGCTGGATGTAATATGAAGTTGAGAAAAT
>NC_089206.1:4065310-4092810 GCF_963930695.1 Labrus bergylta
TGTCAGATGGTTTTGAATTGAACATGGTGGTAAGTCTGAATAACTAATTAACCTGTTTTAAATACCTCACAGAAGTGGTCATTCATGGCAGCAGGATCTGTTGCTGTGTGTTGAGCAGAAGGATAAAGGACTTTTTGGTCCGTCTGAAGATGGAAAATCCAAACAGGCTGAGTGGAGAGCAATGGATGGATTACACTATTAGCAGTTTGGCTCGGGCTTGTCGATGTGCATTCCTCCTAAAGTAAGCTCCCCCCCCTCTCCTCGTTCCTCCTAATTATCCAGATGATTACTCTTCCAATTCAAACAACTGGTGAGCTATATACCCTCAACTGGCCTCAAACCTCCTCCATGAAGTCAGTTAATATCTGAAAGCTGCTGATATGTAATCTAGAAGTTGGACAGCTGAATTAAAGACCAGATTAGCCTTTTTGAAGAGTCGATGCACGACTGACTTGGCAGTGATTTAAATATGCTGAGGCACAGTTTCAATGCATGCTACGTCCATTTATCACACTTCTGTTTGGTAAAAGTTCTTAAGTATATTCAGGGGATTAAGTTATTTATATTCCTGAACTTTGACATGTTTCATTTGTCTCTTTTATTTGACATAAAGGTTTCTCAGCCTGAACATTATACTGTATGTGTGTGCAGGAAATATATTCCCCATAGCAGGAGAATCCACAGAGCTGTGCATTTATTGTAAAAGTGGCATTGCAGTGGAGAGCCTAATAGAGGCACATCCTGGATATACATTTGTGTGTGTTACCATGGCAAATATCCTTCCAGAAAGGTCTCTGACATTGGAAAGAAAAGTGCACTAAAGCTGAATATGACAACTACTCTTTATGCATTTGTAACACTGAGCACAGGGTAGGAAGACAGGCTCGACATATGTGTTGGTATAGAACAAAAAAAAAAGGGGTGGGAAGATTTTGATAATTTCTGAAAGGGAACATAATCCACCCCCCACTTGCTCTCTCCCTCCCTGCCACCTCCCTTTCTCTTTCTCTTTCTCTCTCTCTTTCTCTCTCTCTCTCTCTCTCTCTCTCTCTCTCTCTCTGAGTCCCAGCCCCTGAAGGTGTCATAACTGTGCTCTCTCTCTCTCTCTCCCTCTCTCACTCACTCACTCTTTATCACCGCCTTTCAGATCTTTAAAAGCCGGTGCTTTGCTGTGTCTCTCTCGATCTCCATTTGTCTCCTCTGGCACTGCAGGGGACTCAACCGGCAAAGCACCAAGGAGAGCTACTGTATAGAAAACGGGAGAGAGACTGAGGAAAAAGAAGAGAGAAATATATACATCCAGAAATAGCATCAGCCACATTTAACTGACAGAGAGAGTGACAGAGGGGCGAACCTGAGACCTGGACACAAAATGCCTATCCTTTCTAACTTAACAACCGTTGCTTTGTTGCTGATTGCTCACTGCGGATCCTGGACCGGGGCGAACCGCTTGGGCCCCTTCAAGGTCTGTCCCTCCTGCAAAGATCCACTGGGGGCAGGCCGGCCCCCCAGGGACCATAACGCTGCTGGCAGCACGTTAGTGTTGGCCCAGGGAGAGCCCTGTGGTGTGTACACTCTGAGCTGTGCCAAGGGGCTCCGCTGTGTCCCCCCGCCGAGGGAGCACAGCCCCCTGCAGGCTCTGTTGCAGGGAAGGGGCATTTGCGCCAAGCACAGCAGGACAAGTCCCACCGAGAGGCCCCACCCCACAGGTAAGATACTGTACACACATCCATACACACACACATGCATGCATGCGCCTGCAGATGACACATGCATGGTCACTGCAGGTGGGCTTGTATTTACACTGTGTTCTGTATTGCTCTGAAATTGCATGTGATGCTGTGTCACTCAGCGTCAAAAGGAAAAGGCCAATTAGTGTGGGACATTTTAGCCTGGATGCATTTTGTGCACCACTAGATGAATTTGCAAAACCTTTTTGCACACTGTCGTTGGAGTCTCTAAAAAAAAGACATTTTTTGTGACAGTTCTGTTTTCAAAGACTGAAACAAAATTCGGCAAATCACATAAAAAGACTTCTCATGTCCTTCTTTGGTTGCTGCAATTCTGTTAAAAGTGAAAAATGCCTCTCCCCTCATTTATATTGTTTGTACAGCATTATTATAGATTATGTGTTTCAGCGACAAAGATGCATGACAGAGCTCTGTCCTACAAGTGAGTCTCTCTGTAAGAAAATTTTCAAATGAATGTGCAACTGTCAGTGTCACCTACATCCTGATCAGGCGGCTTTTTGTTGCAGTGATCTCCATCTACTGTTCAAACCGAGATACTGCGATTAACTACCTGGAGAGGCGATATACTGATGAAAATCTGATCTCTTAATAAATGACCAATTCTGATAGATCCCAATCTGTTACAGTGATGTCTTTTATCAAGAGATGTAAAGCGAGAGTGTACATTTCTTTATGCAGGGGACATTTAGTTAAATGTGACACTGGTTTTTTGGTTTGATGTTAATGGTTGGATTAATATCACATTCTCGTTTCCCATCAGGTCCCCATCCCTCACACAGTGGTGACATTGAAAGAGTAAGTTCCTGCTTTTAATCTACAGTACTTAATGAGTGAAGCTGATGGATCACTGACTACATTTTTCACAAAATCCTGAGACGTTTAAGGCTTTCTTTTTCAGCAAGATTGCAGTAACACACATGGCATGCGACGTAAAGACTCGTATATGAAGGCTGCATTGTATCATAGCGAGTTGCTGCCATAGATCCTGAGCTGTTTGGGGTGTTGCAGTGGCATGTACACACACTGCCCTGAAGCCATGCATTATGGTGCATGATGTGTGTGCTGCTATGCGGCAGAACTAATTGAGCATGATGTGAATCAGGAAAGTTTCAAGTCGGCCATTGCCGCCTCAGATTTTTTTTTTTTTAAAACTGCGATCCAATTGATCTTCAGCTTTTGAACCTTAACAGTATGACACGACGGGAACAACTGCATTCACATAATCGATCAAGATGACACAGTTAATTTCACAAAGTGACACACACACACAAAAAATAAAAATGCACACGTCACTTCATACCATCCAGTGACCTGAAAAGCTAAAGCATTGTGTAACAATATGGTTATATAATGTTACACAATATGTGACATCTTGATATATATTTAAATATATACATATCCTCTGCTGCTTCTGTGCTCTGATGCTGCATCACTGTGGATAATCCTTTGTGATTCACATCGACATGTGTCGCCGCCAACTCGACCACCTGAGGGGAGCTAGCAGCTTGCCACTGTCACTCTGAAGATGAAGACAGGTTCAGATGAAGAAGTCACATTCTGCATTGCTGATTTTTTATTTTTTTTAATCTTTAGGCACCCTGCCGCAAGCTGCTTAATAGTGTCCTGAGGGGTCTCGAGCTGACAATCTTCCAGTCTGACCGTGACATCTATATACCCAACTGTGACACCCGTGGCTTCTACAGGAAAAAGCAGGTACAGAGCGTTGCAGCCGCCTGAAACATCACGAAACATGTTACTTAGAACTTTCCCGGCTCTTACATCTCTGCTGCACTTTGACTGTGTGCACACCTGTGATCCTTCACTCCACTGCAGCTTGCTGAGATTCTTTTTTGTCTGTGAGAATAACTGACACTTCTCTCTCTCTGAGCCGCTCAGCTGGGAGCTCAGAGAATCAGTACTGCGCTATGATGACATATCATTTTCTCTCTCTCTTCCTCTCTCACCACCTTTTCCCCACTTTATCTCCACCCTCCTTCCCCCCTTTCAAATCTCTCTCTCTCTCTCTCTCTCTCTCTCTCTCTGTCTTTTTTTAATCTCACACAGTGCCGCTCCTCCAAGGGCATGCAGCGTGGCCACTGCTGGTGCGTGGACGAGCTTGGCACGCCCGTGCCCTCACGTGCCAGTGAAGATGGTACAATACCGTGTGATGGGGAGTGAGGGATGAGGTTGTCCCTATTGCTCTGAGCCAGGAGGAAGAGGAGGAAGAGGAGGAGGTTGGTGGTGGAGGAGCAGGAGCACAGGGAGAGGGGGGGTGGCTTTAGCATGTGCTAGACACTGCCTGGACAGGAGGTAGCAGGGATAAAACCACTTCCTATGGAAAACACACACCGGTTTAATGTCCTCTCTAGAAGCAAGACACACACACTCTCACAGTCCAGCAGCAGTAACAGCAACATCTGCCTGAATGTTCAACAGTTGCAGCAGCGTCCTCTGCGTCGTCTGGTGACACGCTGCATGCTCACATTAACGCTCCGTGAACTGCCTCAGTGATCCAAATGATCTCTATATTCCCTGGCTCTTGTCCTGGCTTTCTGGTAGATTTCTTTTTTTTTTTTTTACTTTCGACTTTAGGATAGCTGACACTGCCTGTGTTTGTTCTGATCTCAGTGGGCTGAAATACTGTTAACGCAGGTGATGTGACACAAACGTTCAAAAGAGAAAAGAAAAAAAAGTGTCTCCCTCACCGTCCTCTCTCCCTCTCTCCAAAGATACACTGATATCAACATACCTAATTGACAGAATATTTTTCTTTTCTATTAATTTATTTGTTTTGAGTCTGTATTTCCATCCAGTACTGCTTGAATCTTACAGTATCTTATATATGTGTCGAGTCAGAAAAAAATTGTCAAACGAATATGATCCTGGATGCTTCTTTTCATTTTTTTTTTTTTTTTGTCCAAATGGCGTTCTGACTGCTTATTTAGTTGTTTGTTTGTACATATGTTTGAATTTTTGTGGTCGACTGTGTGTTCTGAAGTGGCAGACTAAAAAGCTTACGGCTGTTACCCTTTTCAAAAAGTTGTAAGGCATATTTTTATACACGTCAATATAATATTTTATATATGAATTGTTGGTTTATTTAATGAACTACAGTACAATGCCATGTATTTTTATATTGTCAGCAGTTTTCTTATTTAAAGACAGAGATTATTTTATTTCATGTTAGGGGAAGTGTTGTGCTTTAAAGGCACCTTTATGGCAAAACTCATCACATTCATCAGAGCTCTATTCAACTGCTGCACATTTTATGGTTATATCTCATGTTTTTAATTTCCTCTTTTTTATTTATGCTTTGTTTATTTGAGAATGTTTTTTTTTATTTTTTTATTTTGGCACATCATACTTTTCAATTCTGATTTCAACAGAGGACAAAAAAAAAGATCAAATTTGTTATTGTTCCAGTCTGTCTTTCCCGAGTCCTTGCAAAAAGTCATGAAATTGTGTGATATTAAAAGTGTGATTAGAATTTATCTATTTCTGAACAATCTTGTCGTGCCAATGTGTGTGCCGTGATGAAAGGTCCGTGCACAGAGGACCTGTAAGATTTACAAATATGAAAAATAAAAACGTGATGAAAAATCAAAGTGGAGAAGAATAAAACATATATTAATATAACAACTGCTGTGGGCTGTGTCTTCTTAAAGTGTCCAGCTCTGCTGACGTGTGGACATTCAAGTAGAAAATCTTCTTTTTAAATGTGCAACAAGATATAGATACACACGAGCAAACATCAGATAATCCTAAAAATGCAAGAAACATGCGACACCTCTTTAAAGGCAAAAGATGCTCATAACATTACTGATCCAGACTTTATAGGAGGAGACATTTGGTCTTTGGATGGATTTTTCAACAGCATTGAATTGAAACTATTACTTTAGGAAAGGATTTTAATACTTTATGGTTAAGCTATCCATTTTATCAAAAGTCAGGGGGGGGCTGAAGCCGATCCCAGCTCTCATTGGCCGAGAGGCAGGGTACAACCTGGACTGTTTGTCAGTCAATCACAAAGCTGACATAGAGACAGTCAAACATTCACCAATGGCAATTTAGAGTCACTATTAAACACAAACAAGCATGTCTTTGGACTTTTAGAGGAAGCAGGTGTAATAAGAGAGAACCTGCACATGCACAGAGAACAGAGAGGCCCCTCATTTGAACCAGGAACCTTCTTGTGATGAGGCAGCGCTACCCACAGCACCACTGTGCAAAAATTGTTTGAACTAATCAGAAATTGGATTATAAAATTAAGTAAGAAAGTTATAATAAAAACATACACAAGTGCCCACAAAGCCCCTTTAAACAATGCAAATAATCCAAGAGTCTGCAGCTGTAGAGAGGCGCTGTATCGATCTGTACGCCCTGTTTCTACTGCACTCGTCCTGCTTGGAACCATGAGGATGGATTCCTTACCTCGTGCTCTTTATGGTGTCACCATGACTTTCATTTGAGATTTCATGTGATATCAGATTCTTGGTCAGACTGGTCAGATGAAACTGGTCCCTCACAAGAAACCAGACAAAACTACGTCCGTGACTTGATCGCTCGCTCTGCCGTGAAGACTCGGCACAGACAGAATGATGATGGAGGAAACATTTTGTAGCACTGAAGACACACAGCAGGACAAACGTGCAACACCACTCGAACACTGAGAGAGTCCGTTGTCTTCAGTGAGCAGGCAGTCTCTGCAGTGGGAAAATGATTCTAATATTTTTGCTAATTCAAATGTATTATTCTCAGAAAAATATCAGATATCTGCAGGAGAAGAGACCTTGAGACATTTGTTTGTTTTATGATCTGCAAAGAAAAGGAGATGCATCTTATGCCAAGCTCTTGGATATGATTTTGTTTTAGGCTTAAAACCCCAAATCCACAGAGTAATCTCGAGCAAAAGTTAAATATGTACAGGAAGAAGCATGCTTTGGGATCCACTGTGGGAAGGTTTTTGGAGGAAGAGCATTGATGTTTCATAAAGAGTCTGACCCTTTAACTAATACATCACTTCTGCAGAGTCATTCCTGAAGCCTTGGTCTGCAGCACTGAGGTTTTTCCTCTGAATCATCAGCAGCACATGAACAGGTTATTGTGTATTACTGAGTCAAAAAAAAAAAAGCCTTTACAGTTTGAGACTCAAATCCATTTGCTGCGCCCGTGAGAACCTTTCTCTGCAGCAAGAGACAAATTACAAATTAGAGCACATTAGAGTCATGCTGCTTTTCTGCCATTACCAGGCACATAAAGGATCATTTTTCTCCTGCTTCGCAACACAGGGAACAGATACATGCCTGTTTCCAAGGTAACAGCATAGAATATCCCATTGTCCATGCATACTATAAAATGAAGAAGAAGAAAAAAAACTGAAGGAGGAAGCATGATCCTTTGTAGAATCACACCACCACACGTCCTACTTCTCTATCTGGGGTGTTTGCTATTCTTGGAGATTCTTTTCTGTACATTGAGCATGAGATGAAGCCAGTAACATGTCTGTCGAGGACTATATATCCACCTGCTGGTTTGTATCGCTGCATTAAAAAAAAAAAAGTGTACAATTTAGATGTAAGTCATGACAGCACATTTATATTTGTAAATGACATTTGTAAGCAGACAATTATCCGGGTCAAAGTTTGGAAAATCTCCAGATTTAAATTAATAAATAATTGCTCCCAAATATTTCTATGACACACACTTGTTCTGCAGCACCAGTTAAAGTTCTTGTGAGAGTAGTGACGAGAGATTGTGCACACTGAGGGTCATTTTTTCTTCAACTGGGTTTCCCATCACTCTCACTACTTTGCTGATTTATTTAATGGGTAAAATACACATTTGTTGACATCATTATGCTACAAATGCTTCACATGTGATGACTTTTTTCATTAAAATAAGAAATGTCTTTTTGCCTGAAAGGAGCTTTTCACTCAGAGAAAATGTATGTGCAGTCTGTTAGAACCAGTGCTGCGTTCAAAGTACATGGGAAAATGGGATATTCTTAAATACTTAAATGGGAACAGCTCTTCAGCTTGGATAAACATTATAAATTTAATAGAATAAATGACTAATATGAATAGAAAAGGAGTCACTTAAACACACAGTTTGTATTCCTGTCATTACAAACTGTAGTAAAGCACAACCACACATCACTGCACTGCTCATTTAATGACAGAGCTGAAACAATGCTTCACATAAAACTGTGGATAGCTTTGTTTCTGTAAGACATTCAAGCTTCATGTTGAGACTTTGTTTATGGACTTACTGCCCCCCAGGGGTTGAAAATCTTTGTAGTCATGTTTATAGAAATCTGTTGCATCATATAAGTGCAAATATATTTGGGCTCCTCTAGTCAAAGTTCAACACTTAATGTTTTTTATTTTGCATGGTTCAACCCTCAGAAGTATCGGATATTCTTTACTTATTGGAGATAACTTAAGTTATGGTAGCTTTCCGTTGTATTCATTATCATCACTCATCAACCTAAAACAGTGAACATCATTGTTATGCAGTTTCCGTTACTGTATTTTCATCTGGACTTATTTTGGTCAATGCAAAGTTTTTATAGATTACATTCAAGTGTTGTAGAAATGGACAGATAACAGAAGTAACCACAAGAAGTAAGTATCAGGGATGGATAAATGTATCTATGAAGCAAAGTGTCACATTTTATAAATTGATTTAATATACTGCTTGTAAAATCAGTAAAGTTTCTCCAGCTGTCAGATAAATGTAGTGGATTAAAAGTGCAATAATTAATTCACTGTTTAAACATAAAATGTCATAGAGAAAAAAAAATGTTATCAAGTAAAAAAAAAGGTAACTCAGATGAGTAGAAAATAAAAACTTGAGAAATAAAATGTTCAATCGTAAGCTGTAAACAAAATGAATTTTGTTCAGACCTATTTCCTTAGTTGACATTCTGTTAATTTATATTGTATGCAACTGGTGTACTTGAGATTTGAGTCCTTACTTTCATGTTGATGTCAAATACATCCTTGTGTTCACAGTAATGTTTTTCACCTATTTACCTAGCATTTTTTATATGAACAGTGAAAGAGCTGGAGGGAAAGTACTAAGTGTCCAAATACTTTGCCACAAATATGACTCTGTTTCATTTCTATAGCAAGGTTTGTCACATGAGGAAAAAAATCAACTATTCCAAGCAGAAAGGAAACATCTGTGCGACAAAGTAATGCCTCTGAAGACTGAATTCTGAGTACATTACATCTACATTTTAACATTTTCTCTATTTTTTTAAATCTAAAAACCAAGTCTGTGACCACCTTTAACCTCTATTATTGTCTTGTGTCACTTGGGCCTTTGTATTTGTATTTTATTTATCTTTCTCTGTTACCTGCCTAGGGACAACAGATGGAAACTAGCACTTCTGCTATAATCTGGCATCTTTACAGCTGTAATTGGTACAGCTGTTCATTAATATGCACAAACAAATAAAAACAAATAAAAATAAAATACTTCACTATATGGTAAAACTATAAAACTGGTGAGTAAGAAGAGAGCTGATAATTCCTACCGAGGACCGTACACGAACGCAGCATTTCACCGCTACGTCGTCGCTGGACTAAAAAAAAAAAAGTATCGATTTCATTGGCGCGTTCCAGCTGTCAATCACAAACTCCCCACGTGGTTGATAATAACATGGGGTGGACTGGAGGGGGCGGTGGAGGACTGTCAGAGAATACTAACATTATAACACAACGCTGAAGAGTAATGACTCATCTCGCGGGGTTTAATCGTTAAATTGTGCTTTTTAAAAAAACACAACTGCCTCAGTGTGACGTCATCCCACAGGCGACCTTTGGTTCGGTTGTCGTCGAGACCCCGGGGAGGAGCAGCTAATGCTAACGTTAGCTGAATTAGCTCAGTGACGGTAGCCATCAGGAAGCGAAGTGTCAGCGCTCTGAACCGGGACGAGGAGAAGCCAGTCCGCGGTCATGGCTGCCCTCGGTAACTCGGGGGCCTCTTCCAGTCCCATGGTGATCCTGGCGCCCAAGACAAAAACGAAAAAGAAGCACTTCGTACAGCAGAAGGTGAAGGTGTTCCGAGCCAGCGACCCCGTCCTGAGCGTCTTCATGTGGGGCGTCAATCACTCGGTGAGTCGGCTGGATGCTAACACGCTAATGCTGAAGAGTAACCACCACCACTGTAACTGTGCCATGTAAATTAAGCTAGCTCTGTTAGCAGGAACTTAAGCTAGGTGGGTGCGCAGAGGGGGAGAGGTGTTGCGTCAAAATCTGCACCCTGTCAAATTATGTTAAACTTAAAACACACCTGTTTCTGGTACATAGCTATCTAAATGAGACACGAACACTAAGGGGGTATTTATTTATTTAATTATTCTTTATTTAATTTTATTTATTTAATTTTATTTTATTTTATTTAGTTTATTTTATTTAGTTTTTTTATTTATTTAGTTAGTTTTTATTTATTTTATAAATTAATTTATTAATTGTTTTATTTAATTTTTGTTTAGTTTAGTTAGTTAGTTAGTTACTTGGTTTGTTTGTTGGGGACAGTGCATATTAATGAACAGCTGTAAAAAATGCCAGATTATAGCAGAAGTGCTAGTTTCCACCTGTTGTCCCTAGGCAGGTAACAGAGAATGATAAAATACAAAGACAATAATAGAGGTTAAAGGTTAAAGGTGGTCACAGACTTGGTTTTCTTGTATCCACTGTTTGAGGTGTGTTTTGACGGTTGCATATATTTCTAGTAGCTATTCAAATTCTGTCAAGATGCTTTGGATTTGCCTTCTTTTTTTTTTTGGGAATAGCTATTAAGAACCCACTTAGGGGGGAAAGTATTTGCAGCTAAAATGTCTTTTAGGTCACTCGATTAGATGGGAGGAAAAAATGCAGCATGACAGGTATTACATCAGCTAATGTTACATTGTCATGTGTGTTTGAGCAACTGTCCCCTGTCAGTGAAGTCTGTATGGCACTATTTCGTGGCATTGTTTTAAACCACTAAAGCAAAATAAGATGAGATAAGATCGGGGGGAATTCTGGTGCTGCAGCAACTCAGATAAAAATAACAAGTACACATGAAATAGAGGGTTTAATCGACTTGTATACAGAGGAGTTAAGTGAACCCTACAGGACATTTGCTGCAGGCAGTATAAAAACAGTTTTAAGAATGTATTTTTGGGGGACTTTATGTGGATAGGACAGTGCATAGACGTGCAGGAAAGGAGCAACAGGTGAGACTTGAACCTGGGTCGCCCACTTGGATAACATTTTAACATAGTATAGTGTTGAACTGTACAATATCAATCAAATCTGTATTTGTGTTGCGCCGATTCATAACAAATGTTGTCTCGAGACACTTTACAAACAGAGCAGGTTTACATCGCACTCTGTTGTATTATTTACTAAAATCCAACATTAATCCACCATGAGCACAGCGTGTTGTGGTGAGGAAAAAGTTGCTTTAAGAGGCAGAAACCTCGAGCAGAACTGGACTCATGTTGGACAGCCATCTGCTGAAACTGTGTTGGGCTTTTAAAGTAGGATAGAGGGAGAAGCAGGCTTTTCCCGTTCTGGGTTGGGGAGCCGATTCCAGCTGTCATTGGACACCCTGGACTGTTAGCTAGTCAACCACACGGCTGAAATAGAGACACACAACCCCTCTCACATTCACACCTACGGGCAATTTTAGAGTCACCAATTAACCTAACGAGCCTGTCTTTGGACTGTGGGAGGAAGACGATACAAACTCCACACAGAGAGGCTCCTGTCCTTCAGGTTTTTAAAACCAGGAACCTCCTCGCTATGAGGCAACAGCGCTAACCACCGCGCAGCCCTCAAAGTACTATTTGTGCTACTTTAATGTGAGACTTGATGATAGTGTGTAAGTGTTATCCTTCCTTCTTTCAGATCAATGATCTCAACCAGGTGCCTGTTCCTGTCATGCTGCTTCCCGATGACTTCAAAGCCAACACCAAGATCAAAGTCAACAACCACCTCTTCAACAAGTAAAATAAATACACTTTAACACTTTGACAGGAATTTAATATAAAAAGCTTTCTGATGCTTACCAGAGCCTTGTTTCTGTTGGAAAAGTTCAGCCTTGTGCCTCAAAGAAGCATTCACAGGACTGTCGAGTTTTACAGATGTGAAGCCGAATGTTCAGTTTATTTTCCTCGTCTTCTTTCACAGAGAAAATCTTCCGGGACATTTCAAGTTCAAAGAATACTGTCCTCAAGTCTTCCGAAATCTAAGAGAACGCTTTGGGATCGAGGATCTGGACTATCAGGTTTGTGACGTACATGCACAAGGATTCATTTTAAAAAAGCTACACGCTTAATAATTCTGACAGATAATAATCATCACTGCCCCCCCAGGTGTCATTAACCCGCAGCTCCCCAATGAGGAGTGCAGACGACCATGGAGACTGTCTGCTGCTCAACTCGTACGACCGCACGCTGGTCATCAAACAGATCTCCAGCGAGGACGTCGCAGACATGCACAGCATCCTGTCCGAGTATCACCAGGTGAGCTCTGCACAGTTTAATGCAAAGTCTGTGTTTTTTTTCTTCTTGGAAAGAGAGGACGACACCTTGTTGTGATGATGTCATCTCTTAAATATGGATGCACAGATCTACTTTTCCAGTCTTTGTACTGAGTAAAAAGACGTCTGATTTAGTTATTGTCACCACTGGCACACACTGAACGGCTCCATTTTGATTTTGAAAACTATACTTGTTATCCATAGTTAGGCGCTTAGCTGACATGATTGACAGGTGGGCGTGATGTAACGGTTTGTCAATAGGCTTAAAACCCGCCTCAGTCTGTCGTTAGGTAGACTGAAAGTTAGACTCAGACAGCATTTCCAGGGTCACTGGGTTTAGCCTTAGGCAGGGTGAGGAGCTGAGACATTCAGGGGGGGAGCTCGGAGTAGAGCAGCTACTCCTTTGCATTGAAAGTAGCCAGTTGAGGAGGTTTGGGAATCTGATCAGGATCCTCCTGGTCGCCTCCCTTTTTTTGGAGGTTTTCTGGGCACAACCAACTAGGTGGAGACCCCGAGGTGTCTCGCTCCTCCAGAGCCGTTGAATCCCCCTGGAGGAGCTGGAAAATGTTGCTGAGGGAAGTCTGAGTTGATGGATGGAGATCTGTGACTCTGTGCCCCAGTTAAAGTAAATCCTCTTAACCTTTGTTTTGGATCGTGTTGTGGCTAAAAAAAACAAAACTTGTGAGACAGTTTGTCACAAGGTTTTCTAAAAGAAGAACTTAGTCTTTGGGGAGAATTTGTCTGCCTCCTAGGTGAGGGAAGTTGACCCAGATTTGACTATTTTAAGCCTTTTGCTCGCCAGAAGTAGCAACATGGTGCACTTTGCAGGGAGAGGACGCCGTGTTAAAGCTGAGGACGGCTAACATTTGTCCTACTGACGTGTTCTCCAGAAAGGGCTTACATTTCTGTTCATCAGGCTGAACTCACTCCTGGTCTCCCTCTGTGTGTGGGGGGGACAAGGGGGGGGGGGTCAGTGCCCGTTATCATCAAGGTTACATCACTCAGTGCGTTTACATGGGATAGCTTGTTAGGATTAAGCCAGATACCGATTTGCTACTTGAACAGACAGCTGTCGCTTGTCTGATACGCCGATCAGAGAATCCTATAAATGGCCGGAGCATGGCAGACTCCTCTACGCTATGTGGCGCTGTACCCCTTTCAACAAGTGGTTACAGAGCCGCTTCCTGTTCACCTAAACGTCACAGCAACAACAAACTCTCTGTCTGCATTCAAACAAAGATGGCGTACGAGGAGATGGACGACACTACAGCTACGTACATTATTTACATTCTAATAATCGTTGTAGTTGTTTGACCTTTCCGGCAACAACACTACAATTTATTACGTCGTCTCCTTCCACTTTCCGGGTGAAAGCCCCGGCCGAAATTCTCGAGCATGGGCAGAACGCGAAATCCAATTACGACACGATGGCTGAGTTTACACGCTGTTAGTTTGCCGACTATGAAGGACTTATCCAGGTGTTCTTTTCCAATTATGAGGTTTCCGTTATGGTCCGATGTAGGTCGGACTAAGATGTTTACATGCATTTTAAAAGTCCAAACAGTGTCCGATACAATCAGAAATTTGAATATCTAGTGCCATGTAACCCTACTGAGTGTTGAGTATAGAAGCTGAACACATGTTCTGTTACGATCGCTGGCTTATTAAAGATATGCAAATGCTCCTATCTCTCCACATCATGTAAATAGTTGAGTACATTTCCAGCAGAGACGGAAACACGCTGCATCTTGTTTGTGTGTTTTCATCTCTCATGCTGGACGGTCTGTTATCAGTGTGCTCGTACTCGTGTGGCTGAGCTGCGAGGATCCTTAAAATCTGCGTCTCTCTCGAGGGCTGAAATACCAGCAAGTAAACTTTTGGCTGCTTTGAGCTCAGACTGGAATGTGTAGTCGGTTTGTTTCGCAGCCTACAGAGAGCTAGGGGAGGGGAGTGGAGGAAAAATAGCAGCTCTGTTTCACAGTGTTTGTTATTTCACTTGGCCCTGAATGAACTCCTTGTTAACGGAGCTCCTGTGTTGGCATCACACAGTCTCGTCAGTTTATCAGGACAGTTTGCAGATTGCAGATAATTTGTTCATTTTCTTTTATCTGGGGGGCGTGTTCAGTACGTCGAATACTCGACAAGTAAATCCTAAATTCATCTGATTTCTTGTCTGTCTGTTGCTCTCTCATCTCAGCTAAATATCAAGAATCAACATGTTGATTTTAGACAGGCTTTTTACATTTTCTGTCCTTTTTGATTTTGTTGGATTAATTGGCAGAACATCGAGGATCTGGTCTTTTTCTGGCAGTTGTTGGGATTTCATTCTTAAGGCCAGCCTTTCAACCTCTCGATCTAAATTTGACAACATTTATCGTGCTGTTTTTTTTTTACTTTCTCGTTACACAGAAGGACAATTCAGTCATTTTCTGACCACATTCTATTTTTAACATCCTGAGCACAAAAAGAGCACACGTCCTGTTTGAAGACACTTGGATGTATTTACAGGAGGAGCAAAAGATGTAACAGCCGGCCCTCTCTCCTCTTACATCAGTCCTTGCTGTGTATCTATGTACCTACTAAAGTATGTTCACAACAGCTAAAGTTTGAAAAAAGTGTCTGTTTTCATGAACTGCCGCTCCATGCACCGGCTCTCTTCTGACTCTCTCTAAGGCTCTGAAGTGCCCACGTTCAGAGTCCCCACGTGTGCCAAGTCTGATCTGATTGGTCGGCCTGTCGGCTCTGCTGTAATTGGTCAGTTGCTCAGCACGGTTCTCGGAAATGTCCCGCCCCTTTTACCATATTGGGAATGCAGCCACTCTGGCTCCGAGGGCCGGGGAGCAAAAACATTAGCACCTTAGCACTACTGTGCTACCGCAGGCTACGGCATATCGTGGGCGTGCTACAGAAGTTAACGGGCGTGCAACATGAGCTGCTGGGCTCACCACAACGAGCCAATGGGCTTAGATCAGTGATATCACACTGACAAGACGTCACACTGGCAAATTTTTATCGAGGGGGGCTAAAACCGAGCGTTACATGCAGCTAATGCTACAGCTAACAGGAGGACGTAGGAGAAGCCGTGTTTCCGCGGACTTTGAATTTTTGTACATAGATGTGCCTAAACATGCACAGGACACTTGGAAAACACACTAAAGAGCATATAAAACCAGAAAAAGCAGAATATGGGACCTTTAAATTATAGCTTGATCCCATATCAGACCTCCAGAGCGTCTTATTGTTTTCATTAAAGCTTGTGGCTGATCTTAAACCTCTGTAGTTCTGTAGCTGGAAGTCGGATCCAGCTCTCTGTGATGCTGTGTGAGAGTTTTCACTTTGCCAGGTGTCCAAGAGTTAATCATGTATAAAAAAGAAACATGCACACAACAAAAAAAACTGCAGACTGTTGTCTTTTAACATCCTGTATTTAGATGAGATCACGCTGAAGTTAGCGTCTGTATTAACAGCTGAGCTCAAAGTCTAACCTGTCGACATTTAGTAATTGAGCACCTGTGCCTGTAAGAGTCTCCACATATTATCTATCGTCTGTGAATCTGTCCTCGACTCTTTCTACCTGTTACACGGTTGAACGATAAGCAGAAATGCAGAAAGTGTTCCTCTTTGTGTAAAAACAGTTTCCTCTCCCCTGCAGCACATCGTGAAGTGTCACGGCAGCACCCTGCTGCCTCAGTTCCTCGGTATGTACCGGGTGAGCGTAGACAACGAGGAGACCTACCTGATCGTGATGAGGAACATGTTCAGCCACAGACTGCTTGTGCACAGGAAGTACGACCTGAAGGTGAGGAGGAAGTGCACGCACATAAAATTCATACCTTTTTTATTTTTTATTACACGTTATGGAGGTCATGACGGAGGTTACTGAGGAAACAGGGAAGTCACCTTCTAATAAAACTCAATTTGTGCTCTTTCATCCGCCGTCGTTTTTTTGTATAAAATCTCTGATTGTGAGTCTCCTGAGCTTTTCTTTTCCCCAATGGTTTTATAGCTTTCAGTTAAAGTCGTAAAGCACAGAATCGTTAAAATCAGTTTTAAACTTGACAGAGAAAACAACAACAAGTCCTTCGTAAAGCATCAAGTATTTCGACTCCCTCTGGACTTGTGCCAGATTTCCTTGCCCCCCCCCTTACTGGCTAAATTCTACCAAATGGGGGATTAACGCTGGGTTGCTGCAAATAATGTAACAAAGAGCACGGCCTAGACCTGCTCTTTTTTTTAAAGTGTCTTAAGATAACATTTGTTGTGGCGCCGGTGGCCTAGTGGTTAGTTTGTGCTCCCCCATGTGCAGAGGCTACAGCCCTGTCTAAATGGACCGAGTACGTAAAACCTGTAAGATCGGACTTTAACTGATTTTTATTTGTGAATTGTGAAAACCTACCCTCTACATCTAGTTTTTCTTTTTGCTTGATTCAGAAACAGTAAGCTCCCCGGTTCTGTGGTTCACATGTTGCAGTAAACGATCGATTTATAAGAAAAATCAAACTTTAGGAAAGCATTATGGACAAAGACACTCAGACTTTCTGCACCCGTCTTTCCCAAATCCCGGCGGAAAGGGGGACAAACAATGGACAAATACCTATAAGAGGATTAAGGAAGTCTGTTAAGTAGTGAAGGTTATGTGCAATGTAAATTATTCTGTGCTTTGCCTAATGAAAAGAAAAAAAAAAAGAAACAGGCAGCCCGGGTTCAAATCCGACCTGTGGCTCCTTTGCTGCATGTCATTCCGCTCTCTGATTTCTGACTCTATCCACTGGCTCTGTAATAAAAGCATAAGAAGCTTTACTCTGTCATCAAGTTTATGTACCAGTTTGTGTTTCAGTGTTTTATTAGTAACAACAGTGGCATAAATAAAAGTACATTAGTTTCTTCATCTTTAGAAACTAGTTGTCTCTAATTTGTCTCTGGGTCTTGAAGGAAAAAGTCAAAGTGCTAATTTAAATCTTTTCTTTTTTTCACAACTTTTTTTTTTTTAAGAGTTTTGAGACATTCAGATATATGTTCGACAGGTTCTTCAGTAAAATAAGAGTAATTTTAAGTAAAAAAAACAAAACAAAGAAAAGGAGACAACTAGAACACAACACAAACTAAGCTTGGCCGTTCAACGAGTTACAAAAACAAAATAAACACAGTATGTATTTGAGGTAACTATAGCACATTATACAGAAGGGCTATAAAAGACAAAAGAATGAAAACCGATCAACTAAATGTTTTGTTTTCTAACCTGAAATACTTTAACCATGTTCCCGTGTCATTAATGAAACATTTTCTTCCTGCAGGGCTCTCTGGTGGCGCGTGAAGCAAGCGACAAAGAAAGGGTAAAAAAAAAAAAAAAAAACCTCCCGTCTTCTTTTCATTGAATATCTTTATGTGGCCGTCTGTCCTTTTTTTTTTTTTTTTTTTTTTAACCAGCCGTTCATTTATCTTCCAAAAGGGAAAAGAGCTTCCTACCTTCAAGGACATGGACTTCAGGAACAACATGCAGAAGGTGTACGTCACCGACGAGCAGAAGGAGAAGTTCATGGAGAAGCTGAACAGAGATGTGGAGGTAAAAAGTCTTAATCGTTGTTTTTACACACATCGTCCACAGAGCGGCAGCATCCTCACATCACTGACGCTCTGAGGCCGTTTCAGCAGGATGGATGTGAAACTCGCTTCTAAAAGAGGGAAATCTGGACGTCACACTTTCAATTGATGAGCACATAAATGGCTCTCCTCCCAACAGTCTCTCCTCCGCTGTCTTTTCTAATAAAGGCCCCAAAAATGACTTAAAATAACTAACTGTCCTTTTTCCTGTTTCCTTTCAGTTCCTGGTGAAGCTGAAGATCATGGACTACAGCCTGCTGCTCGGCATCCACGACGTAGGTCGAGCGGAACGAGATGACGAAGAAGGCGAGGAGGTTTCCAACGAGGAAGACCCCGAGGCGGAGAACGGCTTGGCGGCGGGCGCGACGGCGGGCTCCTACGGCACGTCTCCGGAGGGAATAGCCGGCTACATGTCAGCCTACAAACCTCTGGGACCCGGGGAGTTTGACCCCTACGTGGACGTGTACGCGGTCAGCAGCTGTGCAGGTGAATAATAATGAAACGGTTTCTAAGACGGATTGTGATTGTGTATTAGGCAAGTTCTTTTACAAGTTCTACGATGGATTATCAGGGGCCTCGTTGAAGGAAAAAAATCTAAATCTCTAGATTAGTCGTACATTTAAAGGTTTTTGTTTTTGTTGGGGGTTATGCTTTTATTTAGAGATTGGACAGAGGAAAGAGGAGCCACAGGTCGGATTCAAACCTGGGCCGCCCGCTGAAAGGACTATAGCCTCTGTATCTGAAGTAAAGACTAAAATAACGACTTTAATTACCTTAAATTTATGTCTTTTTCTAGTCAATTTATGATTTTGTTCTCGTGAATTTAGATTCAAGATTTGTATTTGTCACATGCTCAAACAGATGTGCAGTGAAATATAAGATTAAGATTAACTTTATTGTCCCAGTGGGAAATTTGTCTTGGACTTCACAGAGCTCTGATGCAGTAGCAAAATAACAAAATCCATTCATTCGTCGGTAAAACATGTCAGTTAAATAATCATTAAATGTGGATTACTAAAACCATAAATATGTAATAGTTAAGAAAGTGAAAAGACTGTTCTGCAGGGCCAGCAAGAAACACTTAAAAATGATTAATACACATACACATATATATATATATAGTATATGTAGAAATGTAAGATTAAAAAAAGAAATATACAAAATGTAAACTGATTTCTATCACCCTCAATGTGGCCCTAACACTCCTCCGTAGTTTTCAAACATGTTTCAAATCATTAGTCAATGATCGTCGGATTCAGATCTTCAGTCTTCTTTTCAACAAAAAGCCGCTGCGAGCTAAAAAGAGAGAGAGCACACAAAACGTCACCAATATGTAAATGGCCTTGAGTTTGAGTTTTTATTTTCTAGTCTTCTGACTCCTCAAAGCACTTTCACACCTCATGTCACACCTACACATTCACACACTGATGGTCGAGGCTGCTGAGTGAAGAGTCCATCAGAAGTCATAAATCCAGTCATACACATTGTGTTAAAGCAGGAGCTACTTGGGGTTAAGTTTCTTGCCCAGGGACACATCGGTGTGTGTAGCTGCAGGAGTTAGGAGACGACCGACTCTACCAACTGAGTCAGAGTGCAGGAGTCTGTCTGTGTTATTTAGTCATTAAAAACAAGAACTGACCAGGTATCGGGGTCCTAGTATTTCTGTTGGTCGTTTGATTTTCACTAGAAAGGATTCCTCCTTCATGTTTCCATGTGTTCACTTTCAATATAATCATAAATGTCATCCGGAGAATCATAATGATACACTTCATTTCTTCACAGAGAGCTTTAATCTTGATGATTGTTATGTGAACCCTCCCCACACACACACACACACACAACACTGTCGATACAGGCCGTGTAACACAACCCTGATTGTTCTCTGCCTTTCATCTCAGGAGCCCCTCAGAGGGAGGTCTATTTCATGGGTCTGATTGACGTACTTACTCAGTACGACACCAAGAAGAAAGCCGCTCACGCTGCAAAAACTGTCAAACACGGGGTGAGTAGAAGAAGAGGAAGCTGTCAGCGCGTTCAGTCTGTACCTGAGCCGAGAGCGAGACATTCATGTTTGTTTTGTTATCATGTCATGAAGTAAACAGATTATATTTTCCTTCTCTCTCTCTCTCTCTCTCTCTCTCTCTCTCTCTCTCTCTCTCTCTCCCCCTCTCTCTCTCCCCCTTTCTCTCTCCACCCTCTCTCTCCCTCTCTCTCTCTCTCTCTCTATCTCTCTCTCTCTCTCCCCCTCTCTCTCTCCACCCTCTCTCTCCCTCTCTCTCTCCACCCTCTCTCTCTCTCTCCCCCTCTCTCTCCTCTCTCTCTCTCTCCCCCTCTCTCTCTCCCCCTCTCCCCCTTTCTCTCTCCACCCTCTCTCTCCCTCTCTCTCTCTCTCTCTCTCTCTCTCTCTCTCCCCCTCTCTCTCTCCACCCTCTCTCTCCCTCTCTCTCTCCACCCTCTCTCTCTCTCTCTCTCTCTCTTCCCCTCTCTCTCTCCACCCTCTCTCTCTCCTCTCTCTCCACCCTCTCTCTCTCTCCACCCTCTCTCTTTCTCTCTCGCCACCCTCTCTCTCTCCCCCTCTCTCCTCTCTCTACCTCTCTCTCTCCCCCTCTCTCCTCTCTCTACCTCTCTCTCCTCTCTCTACCTCTCTCTCTCCCTCTCTCCACCCTCTCTCTCTCTCATCCCCTCTCTCTCTCTCCCCCTCTCTCTCTCCACCCTCCACCCTCTCTCTCCCTCTCTCTCTCCTCTCTCTCTCTCCACCCTCTCTCTCTCCACCCTCTCTCTCTCTCCACCCTCCACCCTCTCTCTCTCCCTCTCTCTCCACCCTCTCTTCCTCCCTCCCTCCCTCTCTCTCTCTCTCTCTCTCCACCCTCTTTCTCTCTCCCTCTCTCCACCCTCTCTTCCTCACTCTCTCTCTCTCTCTCCCTCTCCCTCCCCTCTCTCTCTGTTGCAGGCGGGTGCTGAGATCTCCACGGTCCACCCCGAGCAGTACGCCAAACGATTTCGCGACTTCATCTCAAACATTTTTGCGTAATGAACTCTACTGTAAGTCGACACAACTGACGGCTCAAAGTCGATTTAATGACCAAACGTAGTCTGCACACACAGATCATCATGTGCGTGATCTGAGGGCCACACGACTTGTAGCAATATGACGTACTTGTACTTCTGATGCCTCTATTTATTTTAAAGATTAAAGAAGCATTTCTAACGGGGATGAAGCGCTCGTCCACGCTGACTCCGGAGCAGCCGGAGGGTTCATGCAGACAAACTGCTGCTGATCACTGATCTTCAGTGTGAGATCAAATATCTCTCTCTCGTCTGGTTCCCCGGGCGAGGACTGAACTTTAAGAGTTTGACATTTTTAGAAGTGTGTTTGTTTGTTTTCTTGCCAAAAGTAAGAAGAGAGGATACAAACTCTGCTGTGTGTGTGTGTGAGGGAGAGAGAGAGAGTATGTGTGTTAAAGGTTTCCTTCAGAGTGCGTGGTTTCTGTCTACATAGATCTACACATACACAGTCCTGCTTATGATGTCACACTATTCCTTTGATCTATGCATGGAGATAACATGCCAAATGTGCCAAAAACAGAAACATTTAGAAGACTGCAAGCCTGTGAATATGTGTGTTAATCATGTTCATCAAAATGCCTCTAAAACAACATTTGGTCATTTGGCTCTGTGATGGGGTTTGTCCTCATACTAGACCTTTAAACTTTGATATGCTTCCAGTAAAAATCAAACAGTATCGATACCTGCAACACAAAGACATTCCGGGGCGACCCAAATCAAAAAAAAAAATCTTGATTTTAATGACTTAAAATTGCATTAGCGTCTAAAATTGCAGAAATACGTTGGAAACTTATCTGTGTGCTCTCTTTCTCTCTTTCGCCCGCTCAGTATTGAAAAGCATTAATAATATTGACACCCTAACGTTCATCGACTATTAATCTGCACATTAATAATGTAAAAACTTGATAATTGTTTTTGAACGTGTGCAGGGAAAAGCAGCACGTCCTTCATTAATATCTGGAAATAGCAAATATTTAGATTCTCTGCTTGAAAATTATCTGATATTCCTTCCCCTTTCAATATTATTTTGATTTTGCCTTTATTGATACAAGCACTGTTGTTTATCTGAACGCAGATATCATGAAGCGATCTGTTCGACCTTCTCTCAGTGCGCTCGTTCACAAACATAAACACCAGGAGACAGGTAGCATATGTTCTCTTAAACACTGAAACAGGAGAAATGGTTAGCTTGGCTCTGTCCAAAACAGTAAAAATAAAATGTCCTCTAGCACTTCTAAATTAATATAATGTATCTGACTAACCCTAGCTGTACAAAAACACTAAAATGTCAAACAGAGTCAGGCTAGCTGTTTAACTTGTATCAGTGATGACCTTTTCTTCTTTTACTGGCAAGAAAACAAATAAACTTTACTTGTAAATAAACTACTGTTCCTCATTTTGTCCTCTCTCTGCAGTCACCTTGAATCAAGAAGGATATTTTAAAATAACACTTGAGAGATGATGAATACTTATCTACTGACGCAGGCCATTTGGATGTTCTGAGTGCCAAACGTGTGGGATCAAAGCTTTTTTTTACCCTGCAGGGATTTTTTGCACTTAGCATAAATTAAATAAATTCTGTTGTCTGCAGAACATTTACATTAAAGACTTTCTAAACCAATCAAAATCCTGTTTTCCACCAAAGTCTCGACTAAATTTAAAAAGAAGACGGTACAGACGAGTTGTTGTTTTTAAACAGGAAAGATAAAAATGTGTGGTATTTAAAAAAAGACAGCATATCTTCTTATTGAGCCTGTAAACGTTTGCAGCATCTCTCGGCTGCTGAAGCCTGAACGGGGGGACTGTGAGGTGGGCGACCGAGCGTTTGAGTTGTATTCGCAGAGCTGCGTCTGCATCGATAAGTGTCAGTTCATCAGAACACCCACCCACCATCTCACTCTGGACGGACTCCCTATAATGTGCACTAAACGGCTAATGTGCGCCAAGTGGATCGTCGGGTTTAGGGAGCTGTTGTCTGTATTGTAATAATGACATTGAGTAATAACCAGGGTACTGTGTTAAACATTACTGACAATAACAACACTACATTTCAGTAGCTTCTGAAGTTAGCCTTAACCCAGTGACATGATGCAGCTGAACACTGGCTGGTCTCTGTCGATACAGTTCACTCTGTACCATGAGGGCCTCATCTACTCCATGATTGCACATGTTGTATTTTTTTTTTTTTTTGCAAATCAGCTTTTGGACCAAAAATATATTTTACAAAGAATTCTGAAATGTGTGTCTGACTCATGATTTCCAAAATGCTTGTGTGAGGAAATGCTATAGAAACACTCTATGATCCTGGGTCACTTTGAATACCTCGTATTACTTCTGTTGAAATTCACTGTTTGTGTCACGTACCCTTTTTTTTTTTTTTTTTTAACTTCCTTTAGTACCACTGTACATGTCATGTAGCCTTCTTACTTCATGTAGTGCCAATAGTGCCATTGAAAAGTTGTCTTAAAGGAAGAATGTTCAACATTTAATAAAATGTAAACAGAAATATAGCAGAAATCGGGGCGCCTGTAGCCTAGCGGTTAGTGCGCGCCCCATATACTGAGGCGTAGTCCTCCACGTCGGCCTGTGGTCATCGAGGCGGGCAGCCTGGGTTCGGGGCTCTGTCCTCTGTTTGTCTCTATAATAAAGGGTTGACTGTTAGGGACAAACAAGCAGCCACCCTCACATTCACACCTATCAGGATTCACCTAGTTAACCTAACGAGCATGTCTTTGGACTGTGGGAGGAAGTCAGATTACCGAGATTGAACTCACATCTGCATGCACAGGGAGAACATGCGAACTCCACACAGAGAGGCCCGTGTGTGACGAGGGATACGAAAACAGGAACCTCCTCGCTGTGAGGCAACAGCGCTAAACCACAGCACCACCGTGGAGCCCCCACCCGATTCCCTGGTATAGAGAAAACCATGACGAGTATCAGAAACCAGTAACACATCTCAGAGGGAAAGACTGTTAAGGCTTGCTTTAGAAGTTTAAGAACATCCTATTATAGATGTGATTTGTTCATTGTTTTTTCATATGAAATAAATGAGGCAGCGTGCGAGCTCTGCTCACTTCCTGTTAGGGGAGGGGAAACAACACAAGTAGTCCAGGAAGACAACAGACACACGAGTGTTCTGACAATCCCACTTCACACCTCAGCATGCTAACAATTTAAACTCACATTTTATTATACTGTTATCGACAGTTTAAGCCAATCAGAAACCTCCGGCGTTAAGAAAAGAAGTTGGAAGTTGGGAAAAAAAAAAAAAACTGAGTTCCTCAAGTGTCCACTAGAGGCCGGCTGCAAAAGCCAAAGAATCCTCATTTTGTCCAACAGTAAAATCTCAATTTTAAAGATTTATTTTTGGACTTTTCGTGCCTTTAATGGAGAGATAGGACAGTGGATAGAGCTGGAAATCAGGGAGAGAGGGAGTGAGTGGGGAATGACATGCGGGAAAGGAGCCACAGGCTGGATTCGAACCTGGGCCGCCCGCTTTGAGGACTCCTCCACACATGGGGCGCGCGCACACTAACTTCTGCGCCACCAGTGCCCCTAAAATGCTAATTTTTACAGCAGAAATAATCATGTTTACGACCAGGTTCAAAAAACATTTCCTGTCTTTGTTTGTTAAAAATGCTTCCCTGAAGGCTAAGAGTTATATACATTTGCATAATAATGGGCGTGGCCGAGTTGACTGACAGGTGTGCATGTTGTAGCTGTTTTCCAGGAGGCTCAGCTCCACCTCTTCACCTGTTACTACGTTGATTAAAACTTAGGTCAAGACGGCATTTCCGGCTTCAGAATGCCTCTTCAGAAACGAATGGGTGACGTCAGAGAGACTGTGTCCATGACATATACAGTCTTTATAATCAACACAGTTCAAATCAGCATCCTAACTCTAACTTTGAGCAGCTTAGTATGCTGATGTTAGCATTTCACTTGACTGTCTTATCTTCACAATAAATGGTTTTACTGGTAGATGGGTAACTGTGGGTCATATCAAGTCATCTTTAAGTGTTTGTTTCTTCATAGTTTTTTTTTTTTTTTCAAGTATTCTAGATAACAAGGTGTGGGTCAGGGACTGCTTTTTGTCCCACTCTTCCCAGAAAGACGTGTTTTTGCTGACCGGTTCCTTCCCGTTTGGTGCGAGGAGAGGGAATGTGCTGACAGGTTCCTCCTTGTTACACCAGAAAAACTGATCGGACTCTGACAATGGGATTCAGGCAGGATGAGCAGAAAGGAGAGAGGGGGGGTCGTTACAGGGGGCCATCAAGCCTACAAACTGCTGACGATCTAGAGATGCCGTGGGAACACAAAGTCCAGGGAGCGGATCCTCATTAGTCAGAGTTGGAATCAGTGCCAACACAAACTGTTTCTGCTTTCTCTCAGCTCCACGTTGACCTCAGTCGTGACCTTGAGCGACGACTGTAAAGGACAAGCCCCCGCTTTGCTGAGTGGCATCGTTTTTATCTGCACAACTTTTTTAAGAACTCTGCCCATCATCCAGAGAAAAATTAGCAAGAAGTCCTCAGACATCCCCTGTGCATTGTTGAAATAATGTTCTAACGAGGATGTGTGTGTGTGTGTGTGTGTGTGTGTGTGTGTGTGTGTGTGTGTGTGTGTGCACGTTTAGGCCATAGAGCCCCCTTCCTCAGTGCTGCTTGTGTGCCCCCCCCACCTCCCCGGTACTCTGTCACTCAGCGTGCTCCACTGCACGGGGCGACTTCCTGGCATTGTTCTCCGCCTTGTGTTGTCTGTTTTTACTGTTTCTGCACCATGTCTGCCAGCCATATGCACACAGAGAGGATTGCTCAAGATAAATCCCTGAGGACCCTCGTACACTTTAGCCTTTTTTCACACCTGCACAAAACTCCTGAAAAACTCCTGAAGTTTATCGGGGTCACTCAGAAAGTTAGAGTGACCTTGGGGGGGGGGGGGGTGACGTTTATTCCCTGTGATTGCTGCACGATCTCAAACTGCTGAATTATATTTTTTGGACAGTTTGACAGTATGTTCTTCCCCCTTTTTTGTTGGTATTGTGATTCTACCGAACTACACATAGCATTGATATGAAGTGCAAATCTTCAGGGGTGGTCCTCCTGAAATCCTCTATACATTTTCAGGAGTGCATATGTGGTATAACAGCTCTGGAGAACATAAACATATTTTAAAAACTCTGCCCTGAAGATTTTGTTAATTTGTTAATTCATCTGCCATAAACAGAAATCCAAATAATCAAGGAGCCTACTTATTCTGCACCAAATGTGGACCCCCACAGCCCTTTGTATTCATCCTTTCTTGCACCAAAGCTGGATGTTTAATATAAAAGGCTAGGCAGCTTTGGAGTTAAAGGTTTCACTTCTCTATGTATGTCTTAGACATTTCCTCCAAGACCTTGTAAGACCTTAACATAACAAGTTACCAAATGCTCCCACCCACTATTGGCCTCTTATGAACACAAACAAACCTACATGTGCTTTATGGAAGAGATGATCCCAACCTGCAGAAAGACATGTGTGACAAAGGACTGGATGAAATGGGATCATTACTCTAGTCTAGGGACACATGCAGACATACACTGATACAGTATCAGTTGGTCTGATACTGATCCTTTGGTCCAGATTGAACTATAACAACAACTGTCAGATAGTAAGATTCTGTAAAGATACTCATGGTCCCCAGAGGATGAGCCCTAATGACCTTAAAGTCTTTATATGCACTTATATACACTTAAATGTAGAAATCAAGTATATCCTCTGAAAATAACTCTGTGAGTCATGACTGTCTACAATGGGTGTAACACCCGAGTCCCACTGTCTGTGATGTTTTCAGAGTTTTCAGAGTCCTATCTTCAGTTTGTTTACATCGCCCGGACGGCCGGCTGACTCCTCCCCTCGTGTATAAAAGTTGTTTAATTGAGGGACTAGAGAAAAGAAGAATAACATACTGTACTCACTGCTTAACTGTGTTTCTAGATCACGCTCATTTCAGGTAAATTTACATGCAGTGTGAAGATACCAGCATAATAAAGATGGCTAGCATTAGCATGCTAACACAACAATGCACTGCGGGTTGTTTTGGTTTCATGCTGGTGCTCAAGGGCGACATCTGCTGGATCACAAAATCATATATAAAGCCTTTAATCACGCCTACGACTTTACCTTTTTGCAGCACCAGCATGTCAAAGTTTTCACTTGTCGAGTGAAAGATCACAAAATCTACTCGATGGATTAGCAAAATATTTGGTGCATGCATTCTTGAATTCTTGTAAGAATGAAAAAGAGTGATTTATTTTCAGCCCTTTTTTTTTTTTTTAGTTTGCTCGCTCTGTGTAGCAAACTAAAGAGTTTTGAATGTTATTGACCAAAAATTCAGTTTGAATGGTGTGATTTCCTGTTATTTAGATATGATATTCATAGTAAAAGCTGAGCCAACACACGCAGAAAGAAATATTTTCTGAGTCATCTGAGGGGAAAGTTGGTTGAATGGCGAGTCATCAGATATGAAATAATAGTATTTTGATTGAAAACTGTCTGGTTC